>NC_090177.1:3824982-4092482 GCF_024679245.1 Pseudorasbora parva | reverse complement strand
AGTTGCGCAGTAAAGCGCAGGAAGTAGAGCAGGAAGTACAGCTGCGATATCAAAAGCCCACACTCTCGCAGATGCAGAACAATTAATTATGTTGGTGTGAAATGAACAGTTATGGAAATGTAGAAATTAAAGCTAAAGCTCCAAACTGCTCCCGAAAATCCCGTAAAAAGTCAGTTAGTGCCTCAGTGACAACTTCACTCAGAGAAGACATCAGTCTCAGCATTCAATCATGACGTCACACACCCCGTTTTTATAGCATCAGATATAGGGCTGTTTCGAATGCCATTTTTTGAGCTTCGAAGCTTAGGTGGCAATCAATATCGAATATTCGAAGCTTCGGTGGGTGGGGCTAAATATATAATAATAGTGTCGGTTTGCATTTGTATCATCTTTCACGACTTCACGTTTCACTCTTCGGCATCGTAAATGTGTTGCGGCAGACCCGGTGGAGTGCAGTGTTGCATTTGGTGCAATATGATCAGGTGGCACACATTCTTTAAAGATTAATAAACATTTAATAATCTTTTAAATAGAACAGTTTCCGGTACGCATAACACGGGCAGGTTTATGCTCCGAAAACGGACAGTGCACAAGTGGTACAAAACACAAAGTCTGTTGAGAGCAAGAACTTTAATAAGGTATTAATAACGAACCTTTCTTTAAAACAAATGAATCCCAAAACAGAAATTAAATTATTAACACACAGTGATTTCAACGAACTGTAATAAATAAAAAACACGGTAGCATGCTTATAAACAGTTGAATAAGAATAAATGAATTGTTTTTAAAATGACACAAAATGTAATATCTATTACAATTAGTTTTATTCTATATAAGGGATTTATTTTGTCTTATTCTGACTTTTTGTTAATTTAAATCTTTAAAATGCGTGATGCTTTTATTGAAAGCATGTTGCGGGTTTTTTTTTTTAATTTATTATTATTATTTCAAGCATGATTGAGAATGAGTCCGTGACGGAAGTCACGTGTTGAAAAAAAAAAAACCGAATATTCGAATCTCAAAACTGAAAATCGAATGCCACCTCAGCGAACGAATATTCGAATATTCGATTATTCTAGTACAGCCCTAATCAGATAACTAACTAAAACTAAACTTTTTTAAAACGAACACTTGAAATGAAATCATCATGATGATAACTGCCTTCAGTGACATAAACTAACTTTGGGGAAAAAATTTTGAAGTGTAATTTTATTATTTAGTTTGCCTCGCGTCCATTAGGAAACACAGAGGGGCGGCTATACTGGGACCGGACACCGGGGGGCGATCGAGGCGCGAAAGCTTCAGTAAATGAGAGGGAGACTGCAGGCTTGTCACACACACACACACACACACACACACACACACACACACACACACACACACACACACACACACACACACACACACACACACACACACACACACACACACACACACACACACACACACACACACACCCCTAAACCTACCCATCACAGGAAACATTCTGCATTTTTACTTTCTCATAAAAACTCCTCCTGTGTGATTTATAAGCCTTTTGAAAAGTGGGGCCATGGGTAATGTCCTCATATTTCACCCTCTCCTGTAATACCTGTGTCATACCCATGGCATTATACACATTTGTGTCCTCATATGTCACAAAAACATGCCCACGCACACACGCACACACATACATCTGTAAACATCTACATCTTCCTGTGACCAGACAGCAAACAAACACAAATCATGCCGTTTCAGTTTTTATTTTGATCTTTTAGGTTTTCATTTAAATATTAGTTACATGAAGTACTTTTATTGTTTATATATATATATGTTTTTTAAGTACAGTATCTATGTCGTTTTTATTCTTTTTATTCCAGTTTTAGTTATTTCAGTACATCAAGTTAAACTTAACGGAAATGCTTTGTCCACTAGTTAAAATTTCAGTGGCTCAGTTTTTAATATAAACTATTCGTTTAGACATATGGCTTTGATTTTATAGCGATTATATATATTTGGTAAAATATATATTGTGTATACTATACAATAAAACATGTTTCGTTCAGTATGTTTGCTTTAGAGTCTCAAAAGAGAGTAGACAGTTAACAGGTTAAATGCTGAAACTAGGGTGAAAATGAGCGGCATACATACAGATTTACAGTTTCCTGCGTGTGTGTGTGTGTGTGTGTGTGTGTGTAGCTCATGAAGCAGGTCTTGTTGCTCTGCACGTGTTGATGGACTCCAGTGCCGTCTCCTCATCTGTGCTGTTTGAGTATCGTGCTCGCAACGCCTCGTCCTTACCAAGCTCACAGCTGGACTGGTTATCACTGGATGGTGAGTACACACACACACACACACACACACACACACACACACACACACACACACACTCATGCGCGCACTCACTCACTCACTCACAATCACACACACACACACACACACACACACACACACACACACACACACACACACACACACACACACACACACACACACACACACACACACACACACACACACACTCTCTATCTCTCTCTCTCTTTGTCTCTTTGTCTCTCTCTCTCTCTCTCTCTCACACACACTCCCAAGCACACTCACACTCTCAAGCGCACACAGCATTTACTCACTCACACACTCTCACGCACACACACACACACACACACACACACACACACACACACACACACACACACACACACACACACACACACACACACACACACACACACACACACACACACACACACACTCACTCACTCACTCAGACGCACACTCTCACACACACACATACACACTCACACACACACACACACTCCCTCACATACACACTCACTCACATGCACACACATCCACTTCATTTTAAGGTCCTGGAGTTGCCTAGCCAGTCTCCAGATCTCAAACCACATACCGTTTTTTTGATAATCTGTGTTGCCCAGAATCAGCCCCAAAACATCACTGCTCTAGAGGAGATGTGAGGAAGGAATGGGCCAAACTACCAGCAGCAGTGTGGAAAAACCCTGTGGCGACTTACAGAAAACGTTTTGCCTCTGTCATTGCTAACAAAGAGTATTTAACAAAGTATTGAGATTTACTTTTGTTATTGACCAAATACTTATTTTCCACCATAATTTGCAAATAAATGTAATTTTCTGGATTTGTTTCTTCTTCTTAATAATAATAATAAAAATAATAAAAATAATAATAATAATAATAATAATAATAATAATAATAATAATAATAATAATAATAATAATAATAATAATAATAACAATAATAATAATAGTAGGGCTGTCCCCGACTAAGGATTTACAAATTTGAATCAGAATTTTCGATTCTCTCTATGGTCGACCGATAGTCGAATCATCTATGTGTGTGTAAACCATAGACCGGAAAAAATAAACGGTATGAATGGATTGGGAAGGGCAGGACACTAGTCAGCAGGAGGCTAAGACTGTTTTTATTTTACTTTACACACGGCACACAGCCACCACTTTTAATAAAGTGATCAAAACTAGGCTACACTACACATTCGTAACCGTTCTCTCATAACATTTAAAAGCCGCGATCGAAACACAGAACATCACACAAATATATAAAAGAACATTTTGATAAATAAACCTAAAAACAATGCTGCCTAGAGAGGAAAAGAACACTTTGAGTGCGTATATATGCCCGTTCTTAAGCCGATTGTGCCTAAAGGGGGTCGCACACCGGACTGAAGCTCAGTGCCGTGTCTCAGGATCTCACACCAGGCTGACGTGAACATTATATACCCGCGAGCTCAATTTTGAATCGACTTCTCACAGAAGAGCTGCACGATGAGTGTATCTTGTAGCACAGGGTGAAATCAGTAAGTACATTCACGATTTGAGGGAAATATACATTTAATCGCCGCAGACAGGCGTTGAATGCCGGCGTTGTTGTATACGGGTTCAAATTTTAAAGGAGCGGCGCGTCCGGTGCGAAGCTCAGTGCCCTTAAAGGGACGATCGCTCGGCGCCGAGTCCCGCGACACATCTTTATAACACTAATATTGAGCACCCCCATATTGCCAAAATGCTATGATCCTCATTTCATAACACCCACGAAGATTCGACCATGAGATCAGTGGTCGAATCCGGTCCGGCATATCGATGCATCGAATCTTCCACTATTAGGGGTCACCCCTAAATAATAGTAATATTAATAATAATAAAAATAATAATAACTCGTCAAAAAATGCATCTTAAGACTTATCTTTTTATACAGGCTTTTTTATAATGTGTTTTATTGAGTCTTGACTGCACTTTTCTGTATATGCCGAGTGTTTGTTGTGTGTTTTGTGTAGTGGTCTGTATTTTTATTGTGAGGTGACCTTGGGTGTCATGAAAGGCACCATTAAATAAAATGCATTATTATTATTATTATAATTTTTCTTCTTATTCTGTCTCTCATAGTTGAAGTCTTTTTTGAGGCCTCTCTCACCTTTTTAAGAAGGAGAATTTGCACAATTGGTGGCTGACTAGACGTGTGCCGATTTTCGATAATGCGATTTATCACGATAATGAATATGCACGATATTGTTATCGTGGGCACTTTAAAATATCGTAAATAATAATTTATTAACAATTTATTATTTTTTTATAATGCACTCGAGAATACTTTGCCCATCAACCGTATAAATGCTCAACACTGCTGTATTCTGCGTCAAAGGGAAGCGCTCAGCTGTAAATGAGAAGCACATGAACGAGTGAAGGAGACGCGATGCTGAAGTGCCGCTCAGTGACAGCAGAGGGCGCTGATGAACCGGTGAAGGAGACGCGCTGCTGAAGTGCCGCTCAGTGACAGCAGAGGGCGCTGATGAACCAGTGAAGGAGACGCGCTGCTGAAGTGCCGCTCAGTGACAGCAGAGGGCGCTGATGAACCGGTGAAGGAGACGCGCTGCTGAAGTGCCGCTCAGTGACAGCAGAGGGCGCTGATGAACCGGTGAAGGAGACGCGCTGCTGAAGTGCCGCTCAGTGACAGCAGAGGGCGCTGATGAACTGCAGAACGCAGCCGTTACCCCGGAAACCAGCAAACAAACAAAAAACGTGTAGTTTTTAAAACAGCCATTCGTTTTGTGTAATCTCAATGTTGTTCATCACAGCACCAAATACTTAATACTTAAAGACTTAATAGGCTATTTATTTTCAAACGTAAACATTTTTATGTTTTAATCTGGACTACAACATGCCCTAATGATTAGAACTGTTCTGATTATTTGTTATTGTTCAGTAAAACTTTGAGACATAAGACTTCATTAGTTAACATGTTAATTCATTATTACCAAACTGACAATGAAAAATACTTATAAAGAATTAATCATTCTAAGTAATGTTAATTTCTTAGTTACTGTTTAATAACATTAAAATCAAAATAACTTTTTTAATGGACCTAAGATAAAACTAACAATGATCAGTATTTCTTATAACATTACCAAAAACATTATACTTTCTGTACCAAATGTAGCTATTGCTCAATCTTAGTGAATGCATTAAATAATGAGACATATTGTAATGTGTAAGCCTACCTGTTGTTCTTTATAGCCTAATTCTTTTGCACTTTAATCTGTTTGAAAATTGTACTTTTACAGCTCTGAAAAATATCAAGAGACCTCTTAACATTGATTTCTCAATGAGGGGTCTCTTAATTTTTTTTCCAGAGCTGTATATATTTTTGGTGCATTATTGTATTTAAACATTCAGTTATTTTTGTTCTTACAAAAATAGTTCTTAAAGCTGTTATGCTATGACAACACTTTTTTTGCAACTTATTTCAATATCGTGATAATATCGTATATCGTGATAAAACTTCATCAATTAATCGCAACATGAAAAATTGATATCGGCACATGCCTATGGCTGACTAAATACTTTTTTGCCCCACTGTGCATGTACGTGTGTGTTCAAATTAGGGCTGCACGATATTGGAAAAAAATTACATTGCGATATTTTTTTCCCCAACGATATATATTGCGATATTGAGAGCCATCAATCCAGGCTAAAGTCAATAATTACCATTCCATGATATTAATAATTTCAGTAAAAAGCAAGCTTCATTACAAGTGACAAAAAGAAAAGTTGGAAAGTATGTTTAAACATGAAACTAAACCTCCAGTAGGTGGCAGCAGGTGACCGTCTTAATGAGTGAGTCACTGAGTCGTTCATTCAAACGATTCATTCAAACACTGAATCGTTCACACTTGTTGCTATGAGTGAGACGTGTTACGGGTCTGCTGTGAACGATCATCAGTGCTGAAATAGAACAAAAACACTAAATATTGCATCTAAAATGTAAGTGACTTTAAGTGAATGTTAATTGTTTATGGAGCTGTCATATGAAATCAGCGTCATTTTCAGTCGTGATGGTCTTCAGGAAAACGCTCTAGTGTTGTGATTTATCCTCGAGAGGCTGCACGAGCGTCAACAGCGTGACCTTATTATCATCAGTTCATTATCCACTATCGATCGCCACTTACACTAAATGAATGCACAAACATTCTTGCCTTTTGGTGATTCGCTAGTTATTTTTGGTTTTAATCCGGCTCTTGTCAGTCAGGCAGGCAAGTAAAATTCTCTTTCACTTGTCCCTTCAAAACACCCACATGTCCCGGACAAGCGTTAATGTCGAGCCCTGCTTTGTATTCGTCGTAAAGAGCTTTGTGGTGCCGTTTTAAGTGATCAGACAAATTGGTGGTGTTATCTTGTTTTGTTGCCACAAGACACTCCATGCAAAGTACCTCTTTTTGTTCAACATCCTCCTTTATGTAGCCGAAATAGTCCCAAAAAGATGATTTCTGGTACGAACCTTTTTTTCCTCTTCGGATACTCTTCGTCGTGCATTTTAGCAGTGAATGATTGGCCGTGAGCGGTGAGCAGCGGCACAGCGAACCAATCACTGTGCAGGCACGCGGAACGTGCATGTCACTCCAGCAACACACTCGTGTTTACTGTGTGTTACCGCTCTCTTAATACACCATGGGCTACGACCCTTCACATCGCATGTTCAGGCGATGTGACTATCGCACACACACACATCGCGATGCCGATGTTAAAACAGAATATCGTTCAAATACATAATAATATACACAACCCCCCACACACACATATATTATGTAAACACAAACGATTAATCGTGATTAATCATTTAACAGCCCTAATTTAGATTTTTTTTTTTAACTGGAAAACGAGATGGAAATACTGAGGAAGAACACTGATTTTTGCAGTACAGTAATAGTTTACAGTGCATGAACATTAGTCAGTAAATGTCTGACGCGGATCAGTGTTTAGAGTCAGCTGCTGAATGGAGTCGAGTCACAGATCCTGTTGAAGCGTTAGTCTGGTTTTTTGTGTTTTCATATTCCAGCGGTTAAACTAGTTGTGTGTCCGTGTCGTGTGAATATGAGAATGAGAAGATGAGGGAATATGAGAGAATATGATAAGTAAGGGATAATGTCCACCCAGCCGGTTGTTATTGCAGAATAAACCCCGACAGAGTGATCAGGACCCCGACGCGAAGCGGAGCGTCACTCTGAAGGGGTTTATTCTGCGATAACAACCGGCTGGGGGGACATTATCCCGCTTATTACACGGCTACTAGTCTCAAATAAATTAGACACTAAATATTGTCTTGAGATTAAATATTTGATTAGCTCTTCCGCAAAGCTTCCGCGAAGAAAAACAGTTCCAACCTGCTTTAAGCCGTTATCTATTGCTGCTAAATGTTGAGAATGAATGCTGAAAGGGTTAGTTCAGCCAAAAATGAAACCAAGCCTATGATTTACTCACCCTCAGGTCATTATAGGTGTTTATGACATTCTTCTGTCAGACAAATACAATCAGAGTTATATTTAAAAAGTCCAGGCTAACGTTAATCCCAGCAGTAGTTGTGTTTGAAGTCCATAAAAAATGCAGCAGTCCGTCAAATAACGTGCTCCACACGACTCCGATGGGTTAACAGAGCCTTCTGATTCCAATCGATGTGTTTGTGTAAGAAAAATATCCATATTAAAAACGTTATACAGGAAACCCGCCTTGAAGTCTTCCATTGTAACCCACGGCTGTTTAAGCCACAAGATGGCGCCAGTGTTAAGCACAGAAGTAGAACCGGTCAAGATAACTCGCAGTACCCGGATGAGCGGGTGTTACCTGGAAATAATGTACCGCTGGAATGTGTGATTGACCAATCAGAAGCAAGTATTTCACAGAGCCGTGTAATAATATGAGAGAATCGTTAGTCTGGTTATTTGTGTTTTCATATTCCAGCGGTTAAACTAGTTGTTGTGTGTCCGTGTGAATATCAGCCGGTTTCTATTTCTGCCCCTCAGTGAAAGCCTATTTAAATCCATGTGTACGAGGAGAGCTGCGTGTCTGTCTGTCTGTCTGTCTGTCTCTCTCTCCGCCTCAGTAATTTAAGCTCAGCTCTGTCTCTCTCTCTCGGATCATTTGGGACTTTCCCCGCTTGAGGACGGACGTCCGTGTGGATCCAGCCGGATTGCACTTTTGCAGTTTTTCCTCTCCTCCTTGTGGAATACTTTGCTTTTCCTGACTTTTCCGTCATCTTTCTCTCTCTCTCTGTCTCTCTCTCTCATGTGATCTGAGCGTGTGGTACTTCTCTGATCGTATGTCTATGTATTATTAACTGTATTTTTTTTATACTTCAAATCATCTTTCTAACATGTCTCACTCCTGATTGAGAGAGAGTGAGACAGGTGAAGAGAGCGAGACATGGAGTTGTGCTTTTTTCCGATTCGCCGTTTTTATTTGATCGTCTGAGCGATGGCGCAGAGAAGCAGGGATGGTGTAGGTAGGAAGGAGTGTGTGTTTGAAAGTCTGTGTGTGTGTGTGTGTGTGTGTCTAAAAGCTGAGCTGTCAACACATTCACACACACACACTGTAAATCAAGCACTAAACACACACACACGCGCGCGCACACACACACACACACACACACACACACACACACACACACACGCACATACACACACACAAACACACTCTCACGTCTGTTGTGTCTGTAAAAGTAAATATTAGAATTAGTTGTGAATCATAAACCATAAATCATTTTCTGTTCTTTCGCTGATTTTCCTTCATGTCGTTCTGTTTATCGTCCAAAGCTTTATCCTTTTTTTTGCGGTTTAATGTAATAAAGTTCCTGTTTCCAAGCAGCTTTACAGTAATAAACAGAAAATAACAGTGTTCATGTTGTAAAATTCAGTTCAGTAACAATGTCCGTGTTGCAAAGTTTGAATTGAATTCATTTAAATTTGATTCAATTCAATTTAATAGCACTGTCCGTGTTGCAAAGTTCAAATTCAATTCATTTAATTCGGTTTAATAACAGTGTCAACATTGCAATATTAATCAATTATTAAACAAATTCAGTTCAGTTAAATATTGATTCAATTAATTTTCAATCGTGTTTATGTTCACACTTCATCAATTATGAAAAGAATCATTTTAATGTTATTCAACTCTATGTTGCAAAATTAATAAATTAAACAATTCAGTTCGGTGTTGATTTAATTAATAAATTATGAAACAAATTAAACTAGGTTCAATTTGATTTTTAATTGAGCTCAATAACAGTGTCAGTGTTGCAAAATTAATCAATTATTAAATTAAATTCAGTTCAATGTTGTTTCAATTCGGTTCAATACCAGTTTAGTGTTGATGTTGCAAAAGTAATCAATCATGAAAATAATTCAATTGAGTTCAGTGTTGAGTTAGCTCAGATTACTAACAGCACTGCAAAAAATGCTTTTCTTCCTCGGTATTTTTGTCTTGTTTCTAGTCTAAATATCTAAAATTTCTTACATTAAAGCAGCACTAGGTAACTTTTCAACCTTCATAATATATTTTCAAGACTCTTGTGATGATACATCGACTTACAATAGGTTGAATGACACGTCTGCCATAGCCTGATGGGGTCTGTATCGTTTTTAATCGTACTTTTAAACTTCGGGTTTCGGGTAGTAACCCGAGAACAAAAAGAACTACAAAATTCGACTGCTTTACGGCATATACGTCACTTCCACCAACACACACACTTCCTTACATTCAGACGTGCGAGCCCAACTTTGTTCGTCGGATAATATAGTCATGTCCGAAGCAGCAGAGACAAATAAGAAAGAAAAGGTTTTGTTGGAGGAAAGCAATAAGAGGAAACGAAAAAGTGATGTGATTAAAGGCAGGACGAGGATCAACATGTGACCAGCGTTTGCTCGTCGGCGTGAGCTGAAGGAGGCGTGCCCGACCGATGCGGTCCTGCTTGTTACGGTGATTACCGACCACTCAAACATTGAACTGAAGTACCATATAGATTCTGTAAAACGCTAACCAATAGACTACTATAATGACGCTGGCTTGTAAACGTGAGCATCGTGATTATTCGGCGTTTGAAAAAAATAAAACCCATGAAATGATATTCATCTGACATGCTGAAACATGCCACTGACTGTACCTGGGATGAAGACATTTCCCACGCGCCGCCAGAAGAACACCTGCATGTGAACTCCTCTTGCAGTGTTCAGGGGAACTGTTAGCGCTGCACCGACCCGCGGGACACTTTTATGAAGTTATTTGGCCCGCACCGCACCACTGGATATATTTATACAACCCGCCCCGCACCCGTGACCATTAAATAGACATACGGGGTCCGCGGGTTATGAGACGACCCGCGCATCACTAGTTCAGGGCTATCAGGGCTGTCATGTCAACAAATGCACGCGCGATGGCATCCCCTGTTGTAGGATGACAGATCTTACGGCAGTAGTTGAGGACATTATTTTTTCCAAACTGTAGGGGGACCCCGAGAGCAAAAGTTACCCAGTGCTGCTTTAAGAAACATTTACTAGACAAGTAAAAGTAACTCTCTTGTTTTGGGAAAAAATAACTCAAAATGAAGAGAGTTTTTGCTTAAAATAAAATAAATAATCTGCCAATGGGGTGAGAAAAATAATCTTGTTTTCTGTTTGAATTAAGATTATTTTTCTCACCCCATTGGCAGATTATTGATCTTATTTTAAGCAAAAACTCTCTTCATTTTGAGTTATTTTTCCCAAAACAAGACGAAAGAATAAGTAAGGAAAAGTATTTTTGCAGTGCATTGATGTTTCAAAATTCATCAATTATTAAACATTCAGTTCAGTTTAATAACAGAGTGTCAATGTTACAAAGTTTATCTATAATTTAACTAATTAGGTTCAGTTTGATTAAATTGAGCTCAATAACAGTGTTGATGTTGCAAAATTAATCAATTATTACATTTAATTCAGTTCAGTTCGATTTAATTCAGTTTATTAACAGTATCAATGTTGCAGAATACAATTATGAAACAAATTCAATGTTTTAATTCACTTCAATAATGGTGTCCATGTTGCACAATTCATGAATTATGAAACAAATTCAATTTAATTCAATTAGTTTCATTAATGGTATCAATGTTGCAAAGTTCATCAACAAATTAAATTTGACTCAATTCGGTTCAATAAAAGTGTCGATGTAGCAAAATTAATTAATTATGAAGCGAATTCAATTCAGTTCAGTGTTGATTCTATTCAGTTCAATAGGTTGCAAATGTCATGAATTTAATAATCCGTATTGCTTCCGTTTCAATTACAACTTTCAATTTTCTGTTTCATCGGCAGCTATTGCTTAAACTCCCTAAGGTACGTTATGGTTAATTCTGGAAGACGACGGCCCATTTAATCAGATTTTTTTCTCATGCGATTCTCCTTGTTTATCTCCTTGTTTATTCAGAATTGTTTGACATAATGCAGGTGAACGTTGTTTAATGTTGACACCTTTTGTGTCTCTCTAGATAACCAGTTCAGGATGTCGATTCTAGAGCGTCTGGAGCAGATGGAGCGCCGAATGGTAGAAATGTCAAATAACAATCAGCAGCATCAACATTTGAATCACTATCATCAGCAGCTGTCGAGAAATCAGAGCTCCGCTCCACGCTTGACTCCTGAAAACCAGGTACACACACACACACACACACACACTTTTGTTTTTTGTGAAATGTGGGGACATTCCATAGGCGTAATGGTTTTTATACTGTACAAACCGTATTTACTATCCCCCTACCCTACCCCTACCTCTAAACCTACCCATCACACACACACACACACACACACACACACACACACACACACACACACACACACACACACACACACACACACACACACACACACACACACACACCTACCCATCACAGGAAACATTCTGCATTTTTACTTTCTCAAAAAAACTCATCCTGTATGATTTATAAGCCTTTTGAAAAGTGGGGACATGGGTAATGTCCTCATATTTCACCCTCTCCTGTAATACCTGTGTCATACCCATGGCATTATACACATTTGTGTCCTCATATGTCACAAAAACATGGTTTTTATACTGTACAAACTGTTTTCTATCCCCCTACACTGCCCCTGCCCCTAAACCTACCCATCACATAAACACACACACACACACACACACGCACACGCATGCACACGCACACACACACACACACACACACACACACACACACACACACACACACACACACTCCTCTAGTCCATGCTCAGGTTTATCAGGTTCGATTCTTGGACTAATACAAAAATACAATAATCTTCCTCATTATTTCTGTCTTGTTTTCCAGTACAAACATCTAATCATTCTTAAATCAAGAAATGTTTACTTTAGAAGCAAAATGAAAAAATATAAAAAGTGTTGTTTTATGAAAAAAACCCTTCAAAATGGAAACGACTTTACTCTTAAAATTAGAAGAAAAAAATACTGTCAGTGTGGTGTGAAAAAACAAACACCTTAATTTAAAGGAAAAGCAGTTGTTTTGTTTTTTAAGACATGAACTTAACTTTTTTAAATAAAACTTAATATCTCATTTTGCTTCTCCAGTAAATATATCTTGATTTAAGAATGTTTAAATATTTGTGCTGGAAAACAAGACCATATTTTGCAGTGTGATGAGGAAGAATTGGACAGTTTTACTTCGGCGAGTGATGATCTTTTTCAGCACAAATATCTAAACATTGTTCAAACAAGACCAGGGTTATTATCATCAAGCAATAAAATAAATAAATAAAACAATAAAACGTAAAATAAAGGGTTAATTCTGTCCTCATTTACTCATCCTCATGTCGTTCGAAACCTTTAATGTTGTAATTTAATTTTAATTCCTTTTGAAGCAGATTTGTTACATGACAGCATTAATGAAAGTTTTTTCAATGCAAAAAAATGCTTTTCTTACTCAGTATTTTTGTTTTGTTTCTAGTCTAAATATCTAAAAATTCTTACATTAAGAAACATTTACTAGACAAGTACAAATTATTGTCTTGTTTTGGGACAAAATAACTCAAAATGAAGAGTTTCTGCTTAAAATAAGCAAAATAATCTTGTTTTTTGTTTGAATTAAGATTATTTTTCTCACCCCATTGGCAGACTATTTATCTTATTTTAAGCAAAAACTCTCTTCATTTTGAGTTATTTTTCCCAAAACAAGACAATTACTTTTGCTTGTCTAGTAAATACTTCTTGTATTGGACTAGAAACTAAAAAAAAAGCATTTTTTGCAGTGAAAAAAAACAATAAATAAAGCGTAAAATAAAGGGGTAACTTCGTCCTCGTTTACTCATCCTCATGTCGTTCGAAACCTGTAAGTCTATCGTTCATATTCTGAACCCAAATTAAGATATTTTGAGAGCTTTGAAACTCTATTAACACTTCAAAAAAAGCTCATAAACGAATCCATATGAATCGCGTGTTTCAATCCGAGACTTCTGAAGAGACACGATCGCTTTATATGATGAACATTGATCAGCAAACTCAATATACTTGGATTAAACAACTTGATTCATATGGATTTATTTTTCAATATCTTTTTACGAGCATTTTTAAACGTCAAGACTTTCAGCGGAGTCTCTCAGATTCAATCTGAGAGATTTATTCTATCATAAATGTAACCTCATTAGTTAGCGTTAATAACTATTGTTAACTAACAATGAGCAATACATTTGTGTAACGCTGTTCGTGGATGGAAGGAAGGAGGCGGGAACCGGCGAACGTTCAACAAACTTTATTCAAAAGAAATAAACAAAATTAAAGTAAAACCGCGGGCAGCCCCTCACGGACGACTGCCCACAAAACAAACTAAACATAAATTCCAGGCCTGGTCCTCTCTCCTCTTCCGCAGCTCTTGTTCCTCCTTTTATGCTTCCGTCACATGGCCGCGAGACGAGACCGGTGTGCCACGCACCTGGCACTTGTCAACATTAATCACCGGCCCGCTCTCGCGGTCCCTCGCCCCGCTGCCTGTCACACCACATACCCTCATCGCCCCTCGCACTCCCGAGACTGCGCTCTACTCCCCCTCCCCCCCTCTCCGGGGGGGGGGGGGATCACGGCGGCCGCGGCACCTGGGGGTAAGGACAGAGAGGCGAGAGAAATGTAGACGGGAGCACGAGGAGCCCGCGGACAAGAGAGGGGAGAGAGGGAAAAAAGAGAGAAAGAGAAAAAAAATTCTGGTCCGGTTCCCCGACACACTGCCGCCCGGTCCTCACCAGCCGAGAGGCTCTTCCTCGCGGTGCTATGCGATGGTGCTGGACGCCCGGTGGACGGCCCGATCCTCCTCTGCCCCCTGGCGGCCGGCGGTGGCTCCTCCTATTGAGGGCAGTCGGCAGCGAGCTCCGCGTTCCCTGCTCCTCCCCGTTCCGGCGGATGGCCGCAGGCTCCGGCCCACGGTGAACGCCGGCAACTCCTCCGCTCCCTCCAGGATGGCCGCCACCCCACCTCGACCCAGGGGCACGGCAGCAAGCTCTCCGTCCCACCGGTCTTCACTCGCTCCAGCACCACCGCCTCGGGCAGTCACTCGCGGCCTTTCATCATCCGCGCTGCCCGAACTCCTCAGCACCGCGATCCCCCTCAGCAGCGAGGGCTCTCCGACAGCGCGTCCCTCCTTCCTCCCGGGTTTTCGGCACCAATGTAATGAAGTTCGTAGATGGGAAGGAAGGAGGCGGGAACCGGCGAACTTTCAACAAACTTTAATTCAAAACACATAAACAAAACGAAACATAAATTCCAGGCCTGGTCCTCTCTCGTCTTCCGCAGCTCTTGTTCCTCCTTTTATGCTCCCGTCACATGGCCGTGAGACGAGACCGGTGTGCCACGCAGCTGGCACTTGTCAACATTAATCACCGGCCCGCTCTCGCGGTCCCTCGCCCCGCTGCCTGTCACACCACAATTTGTTACTGTATTTATTAATATTGTTTAATGTTAATAAAAATACAACTGCTCAGTGTTGGTTCATGTCACCAACAAAAAACAACACTTTTTTTTACAGTGTACATGCTGTTTGCTGTGGAAGTATTGGCCATTGTTAGTTCATGCTAACTACACTGTAATTTTTTTTGTTGGTTTAACTTAAAAAAGTGAGTAACCTGGTTGCCTTAAAATTTTGAGTTTATTGAAATTAAAAATGTGAGTTGATACAATGAAGGAAATTTGTTTAATAATTAGAAACTCAAATATTATTGTATCTGAACCACATAAAAAATGTGATAAATCATGAAAATAGCACAATTTGGCTTCACTGCGTCATCACAAATAAAACACACACAATTATCCAATATGCTTACAAAATCTGTTAATAATATTTTAATAAAGGTTGTCGATTCTCCAAAAATGTTCATTGTATTAACTCAAATTTTTAATTTCAATGAAGTCAAAATTTTAAGGCAACCAGGGAACTTTTTTTCTAAATATTTTTTTACAGTGAAGTGTAGTTAACACACGCTTTTAACCAAAGTTAAAAGAGGAGTAATTTGTCAAGGACTCAACAATATTCGTCAGTATTTAAACAGGTTTATGAAGCAAGCTAGAGAAGAAGAGAAATGTGTGTGAGTGCATTCAAATATTAATAAATGTTATAATACTATCTTGGTGATACTAAAAAAACAGTGGTGTGTTGATGAGCGCTGGATTTATGAACGTGCGTTATCAGGGTTAGCGGGGGAATGCCAACTTTGCCAATGACTTCACTTCAGTATGCGAGTATTAATAGCGCTTTTTCCATGTCGGTGCCACACACACACACACACACACACACACACACACACACACACACACACACACACGCACACGCACACGCACACATGCTCACGTGCACACATTACAGTTCATGTTTTCCACATCTGATTCTCGTAGTAAAGTCCTGTAGTTTCTGAACTAGTTTTCAGGGTTAATGCTAATGGTTTTGATGCTAAAACCTCGTCTGTGTTTGTGAGAATCATCTGGCTCATTCATGTCATTCATTTTTAGCTTTTCCACTCTTACGTCAATACAGCACGAGGATGGACAGAGAGACCGATACAGACAGACAGAGAGACAGACAGGAGGGAAAAAACTGAGGGAGGGAGGGAGGGTGTGTGTGCGTGGGCATGTTTTTGTGACATATGAGGACACAAATGTGTATAATGCCATGGGTATGACACAGGTATTACAGGAGAGGGTGAAATATGAGGACATTACCCATTTATCTAATTAAATTTGCACTAATTTGCATACACTTCCAGAGATTAATCTGAACATTGGATCAAGCCAGATTAAATGTTCTTGTTTGATTTAGTTGACATATTAGAGTTAAAGGTTTTTTGTGATGGGGATTTTGGATATCTCTTTTTATCACTGCATAATAAATCAGAAGATACTGTGACACACAGGGGAAAAAACACTTTCTTCATATATCTAGGAATTAATGTATAAATCAGTGTGAAAAATAGATGAACAAACCACTCTGTAAAAACTTTCAGAATATAGACAAGAATAAAACTGTAAGTTTTGGTGTGTGTAAAAGCTGCTGAAGTGGAGGAAAAACTCATTTATAAATATATCACCATTACAATACGGATATATCATCCGTCCTTCGGATGAGACGTTAAACCGAGGTCCTGACTCTCTGTGGTCATTAAAAATCCCATGGCACTTCTCGTAAAAAGAGTAGGGGTGTAACCCCGGTGTCCTGGCCAAATTCCCTCGATTGGCCCTTACCAATCATGGCCTCCTAATAATCCCCATCCACTGAATTGGCTCTATCACCCTCTCTCCTCTCCACCTATCGCTGGTGTGTGGTGAGCGCACTGGCGCCGTTGTACTGTGGCTGCCGTCGCATCATCCAAGTGGAGCTGCACACTGGTGGTGGTTGAGGAGAGAACCCTGACATGAGTGTAAAGCGCTTTGGGTGTACAGTAGTACATTTGAAAGCGCTATATAAATGCCTCATTCATTCATTCATTCATTACAGATATGTATTATAATTGAAATATACAGACACAAATTGATAAAGTGCAATAAAATTAGCTCTTAAATGTCATCAGTTATCACTGAAATATCTACTAGGTGTAACTCTCTCAAAATACATCAAAATCATCGTGGGGAAATATTGTGAAAATATCTTCAATTTTTAAATTAATAAATATACATAAAATTAATATTATGAGTGTTAATAGGGAAAATTAGTTTTAAGGGGTACTTTGCCACTAGCAAAATGGGCTTTCAATAAAAATTGTCTGCCTTTACGAGCCTGCCGTGGTCATCCTCAGCTCTAGTCAGAATATGAGTCTGATGCTCCATTGGGCTGTGATTATGGGGCGTGTTTCAACCCAACCAAAAAGACCTCGATTGGACAGACCGACAACCAATCAGAGCAGCGGAGCGACGCATAACGTTAGATGTCAACAGAACTCAACTGCGCTGTGTTGCCAAGTCTGCGGTGTTCCCGCCAGGTGTTTTCCATGTCCGCGGGATGAAGCGACCTCAATTATGTGACATATAGACCCAGGAATGCCAATTTTATCGGGCAACCTTGCCAAAATAACACATTTATTTTGTGTAATATAAATAAAAGTGTATGATTCAGTTTGAAACCAGCTTCAGAATCACTGGTGGCTTCTCTTCTGATTCAGTGAATCAAATCTATCTTTAAACCAGTCTGAATTAAAATCCTGGGTTTGGTGTGATAAATCTCAGAAACGGTGTGCAATGCGGTGACAAGTTTCATTAGATCAGCAAACACAGCTTTGATGACTGATATAAACCTGCCAATCCTGAGAAACAAGTGTTAATTTTTCTCAAGTAGACGTATGAAGGTGCTAATGAGGACGTGTGTGTGTGTGTGTGTGTGTGTGTGTGTGTGTGTGTGTGTGTCAGTCGGGTCTTTGGTTTGAGCGCAGGATCGTAGCTGTGTGTGAGCGGATGATGGCCGGCGGTCGGTGGGGACGAGATGGCGAGACGGACAGACTCACACACTCCGTCAGACACCGAGGAATGACGCTACTGCACCTCGCCGCTGCTCAGGGATACACACAGCTCATACACACACTCATACGCTGGAGGTAACACACACACACACACACACACACAATCATGGTGACATTTTATAATAAGGTCTCTAGTTAACAAACATGATGAAAAACTGAAATGAAAAAGACATTCTGATGACCTTTCATCTGCAATCTTGATGTTTAAAAAGGCTTAGGGCCCTATCTTGCCCCCAGCGCAATTGACTTTGTACACCAACGCTTGTGTCATTCCTATTTTGCACCCGCGCAAAGCGCGCTTTTCCCTCCACAGAAGCACGTCGCTAAACTAGTGAATGAACTTGCGCTCCCTGGGCGGTTCAGCGCAAAAAAGGAGGCGTGTTCCGGCGCAAACAATCCCTGGAGCTATTTTGCTGTTCCATTAAACAGTCGCGCCACTGACCAGAAAAAACCCAGTCTAAAGTCAGTGGCGCGTCGCGCGTTGTTCATTGTTGTTCATGCTATTTTAAGGGCTCATGCTTGACCATAATGTATAGCGTGCACAACGCGCAGATGCTTTGCTCATGTAATCTACACAGATGCAACAGTTATTTTTGCAAATCATAAATTGTTACACTAAAAAAATATTAACACATGAGATTACGGAAATCATTGTGGTGTGCCACGAAGATGTGAAAAAATCGGCATAAATCTAGCTTACAAATTATTCAGGCTAATTGTAGTAATTAAGGATCAGATCTGTTTGCCCAATAGTGGCCAGACATATATGTATATAAGGGCATCTGACAGATTGGTTTGTCTGTCAAGAACCAGTAAAAAAAATCGACTGAAAAACTGTTTAACCGACGCTATTTTGGGTGAGTTTCTCCATCCCCATACAACACAACTTCTCTGCCTTTCACTGCTCTTCAAGAACATCAGTCTCCTCGGCTGTGAACCGCTCCTGGCGTGCGTCTGGTAAATACGCCATAATAATAGTAATCCATAAGGGAACTTGCGCAGCTGCTTATAAAGGGAATGTTGGATGACGCTCTGATTGGTTTATTCAGTTACGCCCAAACCACACCTATGAATAATGAAGCTACTTCAGACCAACCCATTTTAGATTTGCGCCGGACGAAGGAGCCATTTATCCCGCCGGGAAAATAGCAACAGCGCCGAGACCCGCCCACAAAGTTACTTGCTCTTCACGCTTTGACACTTGCGTTTCAGATCGTTAAAATAGAGCTCTTAGTGTGTTTACTGGTGTTTGTTTGTGTCCCTGTGTATCAGGAGTATCAGTGTGAACAGCCTGGATCTGGAACAGGAAGTGGATCCTCTGAACGTTGATCATTTCTCCTGCACACCTCTGGTACGACACACACAGACACACACTCATAGATACACACACTCACACAGAAGCACAGACGGACGCACGCACACACACACACACAGCCATACACACAGGCAAACACACACACATAAAGACCCAGACAAACACACAGACACACACGCACACACTCACACAGACACACAGACACGCACAGACGGACACACACACACACACACACACACACACACACACACACACACACACACACACACACACACACACAAATTAAACTTTACTATATATTCACATAGAAAACAGCTGTTTTATGTTGTAATAATATTTCACAGTTTTACTGTATTTTTGATCAAATAAATGTAGCCTTAGTGAGCAGAAGAGACTTTTTTTTTAACGAAGTTTATTTATTTTTTTGTCTGGTAGTGAGTATGTATTTACAAACTCTAGTAGATAATGTAATAATGACCCTCAATTTGTTTGTGTGTGTGTGTGTGTCTGTCTCTCTCTCTGTGTGTGTGTGTGTGTGTGTGTGTGCGTGCGTGCGATGCGTGCGTGCTTGTGTGCGTGTTTGTTTGTGTGTGTGTGTTCAGATGTGGGCGTGTGCTCTGGGTCATCAAGCGGCGGCAGTGTTGTTATACCGCTGGAGCAGCGCGGCTCTGGGAATCCCCGACTCTCTGGGTCGTCTGCCTCTGGCCGTGGCTCATTCACGAGGTCACACACGGCTGGCACGCTGTCTGGAGGAGTTACACACACACTCTCAGACGCAAGAACACACACCTGACACCGCTTCGCCTCCGTACCGGCCCCCGTCTCCGCTGTCCAGCAGCCCCGACACGGGTAACCCCAGACACACACACGTACACACACATGTTTGTTTTTGTGACATATGGGGACACTCCATAGGCCTAATGGTTTTTATACTGTACAAACCGTATTTTCTATCCCCCCCCCCCCCCCCCCCACACACACACACACACACACACACACACTGCCCCTAAACCTACCCATCACAGGAAACATTCTGCATTTTTACTTTCTAAAAAATCTCTTCCTGTATGATTTATAATTATTTATTATATTTTATTTACATTTTAATTTCGTTGTTTGAATTACACACACACACAATACGCTCCACCTGCTTTAGATCGCTCGTGTTATGAAGGATGTTCAAAAAGCATGTCTAATCAAATTCATAAAATGTTTTATTAAACTTAATATTTTATTAAAATGTTGATAATAATAAGGCCCTATGAATAATTGTTTTCCAATTTCTGTTTTAATTTATTTATATTCTGTTCTATGAATACTGAATTCATAAACAGAATGAGAACATGGATCCATCACACCTTGTTACCGCTGTGCAGGCTGGTGGTGGTGGTGTAATGGTGTGGGGGATGTTTTCTTGGCACACTTTAGGCCCCTTAGTGCCATTTGGGCATCGTTTAAATGCCACAGCCTACCTGAGCATTGTTTCTGACCATGTCCATCCCTTTATGACCACCATGTACCCATCCTCTGATGGCTACTTCCAGCAGGAGAATGCACCATGTAACAAAGCTTGGTTTCTTGAACATGACAATGAGTTCACTGTACTAAAATGGCCTAGCCTGACGTGATCATACTCAATTCTAGTCAGAATATGAGTCTGATGCTCCATTGGGCTGTGATTATGGGGCGTGTTTCAACCGAACCAGGAAAGACATCAATGGGATAGACCAACAACCAATCAGAGCAACGAAGCAACGCATTGTCAAATGTCAACATAGTTCAACTGCACTGTGTTGCCAAGTCCGCGTTTTTTGAAGCAACTATGTGATATAGACCCATGAGTGGGAATTTTAGCAGCAACCTTACCAAAATAACACACATTTTACCCCCCAAACACTATTTCCCCCCCTGGAGAACCCCCTGAGAAGCTATTGTTTAGGGCTAGTAGTTGGCGGGTTTTGTTGTAAAAACTTGGCAACCCTGTCTGCACGCGTGCTGAAATCAGGCTGGAATACACAATCTTAGCCGGTGTTTTAAAAACATAAAATAATTTAATGATACTCAGAGTACTTACCCAACATGATCATCATTTCTGAGAGAAATAGTGAAGGTGATGCAGATACAAACAAGCTCTCCGTTTAGGATTCGAAAAAATATAACCCAAGCCCCTTTGATGACGTGATGATTACGTTACTGTTGATCATCTGTCCATCATCGGCTAAAGCCCGCCCTGATGATTTCATTGGTCTGAACAGTTTCTGTTCGGGGATAATTACTCCTCTATGGAGCGAGGCCAGACCGAACTGCCCGACCTAAACTTTTTTTGGGCGGGGCTAAGTTTGGCTGGCATCCAGGCTAAAAATGGCCGCCACAGTCACCAGATCTCAACCCAATAGAGCATCTTTGGGATGTGGTGGAACGGGAGCTTCGTGCCCTGGATGTGCATCCCACAAATCTCCATCAACTGCAAGATGCTCTCCTATCAATATGGGCCAACATTTCTAAAGAATGCTTTCAGCACCTTGTTGAATCAATGCCACGTAGAATTAAGGCAGTTCTGAAGGAGAAAGGGGGTCAAACACAGTATTAGTATGTGTTCCTAATGATCCTTTAGGTGAGTGTATATATATATACAGGTCATTCTCAAAAAATTAGCATATTGTGATAAAGTTCATTATTTTCCATAATGTAATGATAAAAATGTAACTTTCATATATTTTAGATTCATTGCACACCAACTGAAATATTTCAGGTCTTTTATTGTTTTAATACTGATGATTTTGGCGTACAGCTCATGAAAACCCAAAATTCCCAAAATCTCAAAAAAATTGCATATTTCATCCGACCAATAAAAGAAAAGTGTTTTTAATACAAAATAAGTCAACCTTCAAATAATTATGTTCAGTTATGCACTCAATGCTTGGTCGGGAATCCTTTTGCAGAAATGACTGCTTCAGTGCGGCGTGGCATGGAGGCGATCAGCCTGTGGCACTGCTGAGGTGTTCTGGAGGCCCAGGATGCTTCGATAGCAGCCTTAAGCTCATCCTGAGTGTTGGGTCTTGCGTCTCTCAGCTTTCTCTTCACAATATCCCACAGATTCTCTATGGGGTTCAGGTCAGGAGAGTTGGCAGGCCAATTGAGCACAGTAATGCCATGGTCAGTAAACCCTTTACCAGTTGTTTTGGCACTGTGAGCAGGTGCCAGGTCGAGCTGAAAAACGAAATCATCTCCATAAAGCTTTTCAGCAGATGGAAGCATGAAGTGCTCCAAAATCTCCTGATAGAGAGCTGCATTGACCCTGCCCCTGATAAAACACAGTGGACCAACACCAGCAGCTGACATGGCACCCCAGACCATTACTGACTGTGGGTACTTGACACTGGACTTCAGGCATTTTGGCATTTCCTTCTCCCCAGTCTTCCTCCAGACTTTGGCACCTTGATTTGCGAATGACATGCAAAATTTGCTTTCATCCGAAAAAAGTGCTTTGGACCACTGAGCAACAGTCCAGTGCTGCTTCTCTGTAGTCCAAACGTGTCTTGACCTGGGGAATGCGGCACCTGTAGCCCATTTCCTGCTCACGCCTGTGCACGGCGGCTCTGGATGTTTCTACTCCAGACTCAGTCCACTGCTTCCGCAGGTCCCCCAAGGTCTGGAATCGGTCCTTCTCCACAATCTTCCTCAGGGTCCGCTCACCTCTTCTCGTGCAGCGTTTTTTGCCACACTTTTTCCCTCCCACAGACTTCCCACTGAGGTGCCTTGATACAGCACTCTGGGAACAGCCTATTCGTTCAGAAATGTCTTTCTGTGTCTTCCCCTCTCGCTTGAGGGTGTCAATGATGGCCTTCTGGACAGCAGTCAGGTCGGCAGTCTTACCCATGACTGTGGTTTTGAGTAATGAACCAGGCTGGGAGTTTTTAAAAACCTCAGGAATCTTTTGCAGGTGTTTAGAGTTAATTAGTTGATTCAGATGATTAGGTTAATAGCTCGTTCAGATAACCTTTTCATGATATGCTCATTTTTTGAGATAAGCTGGGTTTTCATGAGCTGTATGCCAAAATCATCAGTATTAAAACAATAAAAGACCTGAAATATTTCAGTTGGTGTGCAATGAATCTAAAATATATGAAAGTTTAATTTTTATCATTATATTATGGAAAATAATGAACTTTATCACAATATGCTAATTTGTTTAGAAGGACCTGTGTGTGTGTGTGTATATATATATATACACACAGTGCCTTGCACAAATATTCTGCCCCCTTGAACTTTGCGACCTTTTGCCACATTTCAGGTTTCAAACATAATGATATGAAACTGTAATTTTCTGTGAAGAAACAACAACAAGTGGGACACAATCATGAAGTGGAACGAAATTTATTGGATATTTCAAACTTTTTTAACAAATCATAAACTGAAAAATTATTCGGCCCCTTTACTTTCAGTGCAGCAAACTCTCTCCAGAAGTTCAGTGAGGATCTCTGAATGATCCAGTGATGACCTAAATGACTAATGATGATAAACAGAATCCACCTGTGTGTAATCAAGTCTCCGTATAAATGCACCTGCACTGTGATAGTCTCAGAGGTCTGTTTAAAGCGCAGAGAGCATCATGAAGAACAAGGAACACACCAGGCAGGTCCGAGATACTGTTGTGGAGAAGTTTAAAGCCGGATTTGGATACAAAAAGATTTCCCAAGCTTTAAACATCCCAAGGAGCACTGTGCAAGCGATAATATTGAAATGGAAGGAGTATCAGACCACTGCAAATCTACCAAGACCTGGCCGTCCCTCTAAACTTTCAGCTCATTCAAGGAGAAGACTGATCAGAGATGCAGCCAAGAGGCCCATGATCACTCTGGAGGAACTGCAGAGATCTACAGCTGAGGTGGGAGACTCTGTCCATAGGACAGCAATCAGTCGTATACTGCACAAATCTGGCCTTTCTGGAAGAGTGGCAAGAAGAAAAAAGTGTTGTTTAAAGTTTGCCACAAGCCACCTGGGAGACGCACCAAACATGTGGAAGAAGGTGCTCTGGTCAGATGAAACCAAAATTGAACTTTTTGGCAACAATGCAAAACGTTATGTTTGGCGTAAAAGCACCACAGCTCATCACCCTGAACACACCATCCCCACTGTCAAACATGGTGGCGGCAGCATCATGGTATGGGCCTGCTTTTCTTCAGCAGGGACAGGGAAGATGGTTAAAATTGATGGAAAGATGGATGGAGCCAAATACAGGACCATTCTGGAGGAAAACCTGATGGAGTCTGCAAAAGACCTGAGACTGGGACGGAGATTTGTCTTCCAACAAGACAATGATCCAAAACATAAGGCAAAATGTCATGTTCAAATGGCCAATTCAAAGTCCAGACCTGAAACCAATCGAGAATCTGTGGAAAGAACTGAAAACTGCTGTTCACAAATGCTCTCCTTCCAACCTCACTGAGCTCCAGCTGTTCTGGAGGAGGAATGGGCAAACATTTCAGTCTCTCGATGTGCAAAACTGATAGAGACAAACCCCAAGTGACTTACAGCTGTAATCGCAGCAAAAGGTGGCGCTACAAAGTATTAACTTAAAGGGGCAGAATCATTTTAATGCAGGGGTCTCAAAACTCAATTTACTGGAGGTAGACTCTGGGTCAGGCTGGGCCATATCAAGAATCCCAAAGAAAACAAAAAAATAACAAGAGCACAACTGATCCTAGTCTTCTCAGTCTTTATTATTAACAGTTCTTCAGCATAAATGTTTCTTCTGAACATGAACTGTTCCTCTGAACTTGAACATTTCTTTCAGAACATGAATGGTTCATATAGGCTTCTCTTGCCTACGTGTTTTTTTTTAATGGTCTATATAAATTAAACCATTATGTAATGTGGAAATATTAAATGTTTTTATTTTTATTTAAAACAATAGACTAATTCAAAGGGAGGCCATAACCAGGTCAAACAGAACAGTGAACTAAATTCTAGATCTAATTCTGATAAAATTATCTATTTGGGATTTCAAAACAATATTTGCATCCATTTGTCAAATATATTATTAGTCCCGAGATTCTTTGCATGAGTGTATAAATACGTACATCCTCTGCTTTTATTTGAGTTCCTCAGTGGTCTAATAGTAGACTTTTAGTAAAGCGTCTCAAATCCCTGATCATATAGTTTTCTTAATTAAAATGTTCATCAATGATTGTATATTAAGAGCATGGACACGTTGCATTTTGTGTGCGCGTTTTGTGATTTCACCGGAGAGAATTGGTTCTCTCCGCAATGTCATTACGCGAGAGATTGACCCGCTCGTCTGTGTATGTGTGTGTTTGTGTGTGTGAAGATTACAAAAGAGAATGAAAACCCCGCCTACTTTAATTTGATTGGCCATCTGAGCGCTGTTAGACCACATTTGTTTCTGATCAGCCTCTGTTCCTGTCAATCACGTGGTGTCAACCAGCATTAGGGAGGTGCTGAGGTGTGAACTCTCTCATACACACACGACGATGTGAGGCAGAAAGCGCGGCACGTGATGACTCCGCAAAAAGATGCGTTTCAAAACATCACACGGGCCGTACTAACACCACTACTAACTCTGCAAGATGTACTAACACTAAACTTTCATGTCAAGTAGGGGGCCACAAAGTATCATTCTGCGGGCCGCAAGTTTGAGACCCCTGCTTTAATGTAATAATAAAGATCTATTCAACACCTCTCTCTCTCTCTCTCTCTCTCTCTCTCTCTCTCTCTCTCTCTCTCTCTCTCTCTCTCTCTCTCTCTCTCTCTCTCTCTCTCTCTCTCTCTCTCTCTCTCTCTCTCTCTCTCTCTCTCAGGTTTGAGTTCGTCCAGCAGTGTCCCCTCCCCCAGTGACCCACCCTCCCCCTCCCCTAGCTCCGCCTACTCCAGTGGTTCGCTCCCTGACCCCATGGATCCCGCCTCTTCCCCCACCTCCCCGTTCTCGGCCCCCGCCCCCTTCTGGATCCACCGACTCGCTCTTCCTCATGGACTGTGATGCCGCAAGTCCTTCCGAGCTCGACTACAGTGAGAACGCAGAGAACGAGGATTATCTGTCAGCCGAGGTCTTACAGGTCAGTCACATATTTTGGTGACATCTGATTTGACAAAGTATCAGAGGTGGACTTTTACTTGAGTACTGTGCTTAAAGGGTTAGTTCACCCTAAAATGTAAATTCTGTCTTTAATTCCTCATGTGGTTGGACACCCGTCAGACCTCCGTTCATCTTCACACACAGATGAAGATATTAGTGTTGAAATCCGATGGCTCAGAAAGGCCTTCATTGACACCAATGTCATTTCCTCTCTCAAGACCCATAAAGGCAAAGCTTTCAAAACAAAGCTTCAAATCGTTATGAATCATTGAATCGATTTATGATTCGGATCGCCAAAGACACGTGATTTCAGCAGTTTGACAAGTGATCCGAATCATTAATCGATTCACTGATTCATAACCCTTCGAAACTTTGTTTTGAAATCGGCCCATCACTATATAAGTCGTTATTTAGGTTTTTTTGCACACAAAAACTATTCTCGTGTCTTCATAAATGATAGTAGAGCCGCTGTAGTGAGATGGGCTTTGTGACGACGTCTTTAGTGCCTTTATGGGTCTTGAGAGAGGAAATGACATTGGTGTCAATGAAGGCCTTTCTGAGCCATCGGATTTCTCATATCTTCATCTGTGTGTGAAGATGAACGGAGGTCTGACGGGTGTCCAACCACAAACTAACCCTTAAAGTACACTTTTAAGTATCAGTTCTTTACTTGAGTATTATTTTTTCTGTAAACTCATGACTTTAACTTCACTACATTTGAAAGGCAAATATCGTCCTTTTTACTCCACTACATTTCTATCAAGGTCCTCGAAGTCGAAAGTCGTTTCTGTAGCAGCTCTGAAAGTCAGTGGATGATTTTTTCCCTCTTTTTTTGCAGACAGCCTGTCAGTAATCACTATTGTAGGGTCATGTGTAGTTTTCCAAAAAACACTGATCAGTTTATAGCAAAATGAAAGAAGACGGTTCCTCAGCACAGTTATACAGAACTTGGCACACATGGCCATACTTAGAGAGTATGTTTCAGTTTTCAGAAAAAAATAAAGATTAGTTAATTTGGCTTGTACACTTGATGCGCATATCATAAAATGTTCAAAAATCTAAATGTCTGTGAGAAAGAGATGAGTAAACAGTGTGAGAATATCAGATGTGTATCAGTGTATTGGATCCGTGCATTCGGCCTTAAAGTGACAGCAGCTTTATAAAGAGCTTTGTAACTTTTCTACAAGTATTTAAATGAGTTTAAGTTAGTCGTATGCTAGTACGTCAGATGGAGCGTCACTGACTGGCTTAAACCATGATGGCATAATGTGCATTAATACAACAATAATAAAATAATGCGTTGACATAAAATAATTTACTTTTGATACTTAAGTACTTTTAAAAACAAATACTTGTGTACTTTTACTTAAGTAAAAATCAGTTTTTACATCTTTCACTTGTAACGGAGTAATATTTGTTTGTTACTTTTACTCAAGTAATGAAGTTGTGTACTTTGTCCACCTCAAAGTATTACAGTCTCCGCCTCCTCGCACAGTTGGTGAGGTGACATTTTGCATTGTTCACTGTTAGGTTGACATGGCGACTCTTGCCGAGCAGATCATCGAGGCCACACCTGAGCGAATCAAACAGGAGGAGTTTAACCGGGAGGCGGAGTCACCGCTCAGAGAGAGACGGGACAATCCTGCCATTCATGACACCATGCCTTGGCTTGCCACATACCTCGACACTGTGGACAGGTGTGTAGCGGTTTTACTCTGGTTGTGTTTACTATAGTTATGCTCAATGAAGACAATGCGTGTGGAAGAGGTCTCAGGATGCTTTATTCTGCAGAAATACATAGAGCACAATCAATTTTTGGAATATACGTCTCTCCCCTTCACTCTGTGCACGGAAAAGCAGCACGCTCGTTAGAAGAGCGAGAGAGAGCACATTTGACCCAAACTGCAACAAATGTGCGTGTAAAGATCTTAATTTACTCAAATTAAAGTTGCAAAACATAAAATAATATTATAAATGAATTAAAACCACAAAATATAGTAAGCCATGAAAGAGTTCACCATAATGGCAAATTCAAGAATATAAAAGTGAAAAGATTATTTCCCCACTGTTTGTTCATATCAGTAAATTAATTAAATGTTAATTTCAAAAGTTACATATTTCAACAAATAAAATAAAAACATTTGATATAAATGACATCACTTTTGCAAACAGACCTCACTCTTTTTTGTATGTAACTCAGACTTGATATTAAACTCATTTCAAACATTTCTCAACATATAACAAACAATCGTACATACCTGCAGAAATACATAGAGCACAATCAATTTTTGGAATATACGTCTCTCCCCTTCACTCTTTGCACGGAAAAGCTAGTAAGCAAAAACACTTCTCAGTAAAACATTCAAAATGCAATTTGCTGCATTCAATTTAATAACATCACAGCCTTACACTACATTTAAACATTCTTTATCTCATGAAATAAATTCATGATATCATTTAACACACTTTAAAATGTCCTTACCAGCACGCTCGTTAGAAGAGCGAGAGAGAGCACATTTGACCCAAACTGCAACAAATGTGCGTCTAAACATGGCGCTGTTCGCACATCGCAAAAGGAAACGTGCGTCACCGATATGTGCCCTATACAAAACGATTTCTGCTTGAATGGTTCCCACTAGAGTTAATTATGTACACTTAACTATTATGACCCAGAACATATTTAAACAAATATAAAAGCACAAGAAATTAAGTTTTGATGAAGTTCATTACATTTTATATATTTTTTGAACCAGCTACAGGTGCACACACACATACACAAAGAACACACACCTCGACATTACAGGTCAAAATGTGTGTTTTTTTTTTCTCTAATTAAAAAGGAAAAATAAACAAAAACAGAACAATTCAGACAAACAAGCTAGGTTAATCAGTCCTATAACAATTATCAATCAACTTTATTTACCGTATATACCGAAATTTAAGACGAGATATTGTGTCCTAAAAATAGGCTGAAAAATGTGGGGTCGTCTTATATTCGCGATATAGACAAAATCACATATCTATTAAACTGACGATAACAAGATCACGCTGTTGACACTCGCGCAGCCTCTCGAGGATAAATCACAAAACATGAGCGCCGTTCAGACTGAAAAACTGCAGTAAACATTTAAAATGTTGTTTTTATAACTTATTTATAACAATTGATACAATTACAGTAAACAACAACACGCAACCCAAAGAGTGTTTTCCTGAATACCATCACGACTGAAAATGACAGTGATTTCATATGACAGCTAATGAACATTAAGTCACTTATATTTTAGATGCAGTATTGAGTGTTATAGTTCGAAAATAGTTCCAAACAGCAGAACCATAACGCGTCTCACAGCAACTGTCAAGTTATCAGGGATTTTCAGCCTCAATTTTTGGCCAAACTTGAAAAAGGCTTCAATCAACTTCAGAGTGTGCATGGATTAACTCAAAACAGCTGAATCTTCATCACTGAAGCAATTTATTGAAGATAAAACAGCAATATCTTGATCTTCTTTTGCTTGTTTTCAGTGCTTATTTCAGACGTTTAGCTTAATAACCTACACAGAGAAACAAACCATATACAAATATGAGTTAACATACACAGCAATGAGATACCTTAAGGATATTTAACTCATTTAAGCTACAAACAATGTCACGAGACCACTCACAAGGTATTTTACACAGATGTTCATCAAACTAAATCAAATGCACTAAGTAGCACATGACATGTTAACATATTAAATGCTAAAACGCTAGCATTAGCAAACAAATTGTAAGACATACACAACCTTCTTTTTAAATAGTCTCTGTAGTCACTACAAAATGAGTGTTTTTCCAACCAGTAGTCTCTCAAAGTTGATGAACACATTGTGGCTTTTCCCAGCAGTCCTTGAATAAACTCTGCATGTAGTTTACTCCAAACTTCCTTACCAACTTGGGTAAGAGAGGCACATCCACCTTGCAAACAAAGATCCCTCTACATGCTGGTAATCACAGACACACCTGGTTCTATTTGACATCACCGTTTTAATGGCCAATCAGCTTCCTTGTTTCTTCCAGGTTGCACTGTGCTCACAACCAATAGCATCCATTTATTCGGATCTCACATTCAAACTCATTGTATCTGATAGACTTTCTTCATTTGACAATGATGATCATTTTGAAATTTCAAGTTTAACTTAACAGCAACAGTGTGCTGAATGATTCAGTGTTTGAATGAATCGTTTGGATGAATCGACTCAATGACTCACTCATTAAGACTCACCTGCTGCCACCTACTGGTAGCCTGACAAGCCAGACCCACATCAAGATGTTTGGTCTGGAAACTCACCATTAACGGCTCAATCCGAGGGGCGGATAAACGGTTGTCTTTCAAACTCCCTCTGCACGCGATAGGATAGCGCTACAACCAACCAGAGCAACGAAGGTGAAGCAGAGCTCGCTGACTGATTAAACATTCGCCGTATCCGGTCGGCTAAACTCCGAACACATCTTCCCTTCTTAAGAATGACTTCAGTGCCGTTCTTTGTTCTTTTCTCAGAGAAAAGCTTAACTCCAAGTCTTCCAGAGTCGCGGTCAAAGCTGATTCGAAAAACCGGCGTTCGCCAGTTTCTGTGTTTACTAGAAGCACGCAAACGCAACTCGGCCGTCGTCATTATGGCCCCGCCCGCCAACTCTATACACGATGTGATTGGCCCGTCCAGAGTGAGAAGAATACAGCTCAGAAGGGTATTGAGAGTTCCTAGACGACACTTGCGGGCAGATTAAATTTGCTGCCGCTAGGGTGCGTCTAGATTTCTAGGCTAACCTACGTATGTTTAAACATCCTTTGTAAAAATGTCTTATTTTTCCAAAAAACAAACAAATCTCATAACATTAATGCAGTTGTAATTTTTCAGTGTAAATTATTTAATTAGATTGGTAACAGCCCTATAGTGTGTTATTTTAAGTGAATGTATTCAAATTTAAGAATATAATATAAGATTAGGGGTAAAAATGCCCTTTAAATAGGCAAAAATATCACAAATATGCAGATTTCAATATGCCAAAGCTGATTGAACACTGGTGAGAATATTGCTTCAGAATAAATTATATTTACAACACAAAAAAAGAAACCTTTTTTCTGGACAAGCTCATTTTTACTCGGACAAGTGAGTGACCGATTTACTTATTCGAAGGACAAGCACATGAACATGCTTAATGTCGAGCCCTGTAATGAATGGTGTAAAAAAATTCCAATGAATTATCAGTAGATTTTTCTGTTTAAAACCAGATTTTTTCCACAAAAATCTCTTTTTTCCCTAAAAATAATATAAAAAAAGTCTGGAAAATAGGGGGTCGTCTTATATTCAGGGTTGTCTTATATTTGGGTAAATACGGTATATAGCGATTTAAAAATGATGATTGTTTCAAAGCAGCTTCACAGTGTTAAACAGGACGATATTGCAACAAAATATGTGCGTTTATTAGGGATGGGACGAAATATCGTTTGACAAAATATCGCGATACAAAACATGACGAAACGCATCGAGGTCGAAAAAAATGGATCGCGAAATAAAGATAGATGGCACTGCTGCATGATTTGCGTAGTATATAAATAATTTAGTGTATTGTGTGTGTGTGTGTGTGTGGGGGCAGACATAAAACGCAGCGCGCATTTTCTGTTTGATCTGAGGCATAGCCCGTAGTTGGAAAAAGTGAGAGCAGTCAGACAAAGGATGTAGCAGCAAACATTAATAGGGAAAGAAAATGGTTGACATTAGCATTAATATTCTAAACCAAAAATGCAGTTATTGCCTACATAAACTACCATATTTTCTGTTTAACTTTTATTAGACTCCAGAAAGAAAAGTGTGTTTTTTCACTGAGCACATTCTCTGCAGTCTGAGCGCGATGCACTGCAGTTCACTCTCGCTCATGTCTGAGGTAAATCATTAACACCATCACCGCTTACAGAACACGTGTTTTATTGAACTAAATACATTACAATCGGCTAAAACTAATGCACAGGTTACTTTCCTGAACAAGCGCGCTCCCGAGTCTTCCGAGTTCGGCGTGCACACGCAAAATACCGGCAGTTCATAGGGAATGCGGATCTCTTAAAGGGGCCGCACTATATTCCAGCTCTTAAAGGGGCCGCACTATATTCCTACTCGTGTAATATGGACCTCCTCCAGGTATGGTGTGGTTCTGGTTTGCTCACTGGTACACATTAACAATTTTTCATACGAACTTTGCCCTGTTCTTAATTAAACTGCCAGTGTAAAAACTCCCTTTATATTGTTAAAATGAGAGAAATCATTACCTACTCATTATTTTTAAGTTTAGGCTTAAGAGACATGAACAATTTCTTAGATAAACATATCTATGACCTTTGATATGTCTAGTCTTCATGCTGTATTGATTATTATTGAATAAGTTTGGTTTCACTAATAATAAATGTACATTTGCATAAAGCATGCATATTTGTCCATACCTATGTTGATTAGAGTATTAAAAACTTAATTTAAACTTAATTTAAGATACATTTACAATTGATAAAAAGGTGCGATTAAATTGTGATTTATCGCGAGTTAACTCATCACAATCATGCAGTTAATCGCTATTCAATGTTTTAATCGATTGACATCCCTACAGTGCCCTCCACAATTATTGGCACCCCTGATTAAAATTCTCATTTTTTTTTTAAAACAACATAGAACCAAATTGCAAAAAAAGAGAAAAATCCTACCTTTCGTTTAAGTACATTACTTAGGTGGTAAAAAAAAAATCACAGATTTGGAAAGAAAAAAAAATATTTTGATATCGTATCGTGACGTATCGTATCGTAACCCTGGCATATCGAGGTGCATCGTATCGTGAGTTTAAGTGTATCGTCTCATCCCTAGCGTTTATTATATAATTATAGCAATATAGTTATAATTATAGTAATATAATTGCTGTTTACTTAGCTGATGATACCTTTATGTTCTTTATAAAATGTGTGTTTTTAAATTCATACTTTTATTTCTTAAGGACGCATTTATAATTTTCCAGAGGATTATATTTCAAATAAACGCTGATATTTTGAATAAAATATATCACAGTTTTCACACAAATATGAGCTATTTTCAACATGGATAATAATCAGAAATGTGCATAAATCTATATAATTCATATATTTGTTATGATTATATAAAGAGATTCTGCATAAATGATAATTTATATATTTTCAAATGACACTCTTGTTTTTTAAAAATAAAATAAGCATAAATTAATCAATATATTTAACAAATATAATTAATGCATTAATTATAATTATATAAAGGCATTTTACATTTAAATTATGATTCATATTATAACAAATGACACTTGAATCTTTAAATTAAAATCTGTATAAATTATTACATATAATAATATTTTGCAAAAGGTGATGATCCATATAATTACAAATGAAAATCTTGAATTTCTAAATCAAAATCAGTATAAATTAATAAATATAATTACTATATTAATTATAATTGTATAAAGATTCTAAAAATGACAAACAACTTGACATTATAAATTAAAATCAGTTTAAATAAATAAATATATTTAATATTATAATTATAAAAAGATATTTTGCCTAAGATCATACTAATTTAATAAATGTTATTACTGAATATAATTTCTATATTAATTATACTTATATACTTAAACATCCTACATAAGATGATGATTCACATAATTACACATAGCACTTGAATTTTTACATTTAAATCAGTATGAATTAATCAATATTTTTAATATTATAATTATAAAAAGATATTTTGCATAAGATCATACTAATTTAATAAATATAATTACTAAATATAATTTCCATATTAATTATTCTTATATAATTAAACATCCTACATAAGATGATGATTCTCATAATAACAAATAGCACTTGAATTTGTACATTTAAATCAGTATAAATTAATCAATATAATAATTATAATCATATTTAATAATTATTTAAATAAATCAGAGTATATACAATATAATCTTTTTGATGTGATTTCAGGGTGAAATGTGACCCAAACATGTTCTTGACATGTTGACGTGAGATAATCTATACTAGTTAAATTATACTTTTCACTTTTTTAGTTTGACATTTACATTTATCTGTTGCTTACATTTGTGTGTGTGTGTGTGTGTGTGTGTGTGTGTGTGTGTGTGTGTGTGTGTGTGTGTGTGTGTGTGTGTGTGTGTGTGTGTGTTTGTGTGTGTAGGAACCTGTGTCCCAGCCCTCCCTCCCTTCTCAGTGATTTGGCGCTGCAGAGGCTCCGCCCCCCGAGCAGTGTGGCATGGGCGGAGTTTCTGAACGCCTCCGCTAATGGAAGGATGGAGAGAGATTTTGCCCTGCTGACGCTGACGGACACGGAGCAGAGAGAGCTGTACGAGGCGGCGCGCGTCATCCAGAACGCCTTCCGCAGATACAAGGTACACACACACACACACACAAATTTGTTTTTGTGAAATGTGGGGACATTCTAGCCTGACGTGGTCATACTCAATTCTAGTCAGTCAGTCTGATGCTCCATTGGGCTGTGATTATGGGGCGTGTTTCATCCAAACCAAGAAAGACCTCGATTGGATTGACCTATAACCAATCAGAGCAGGGGAGCGACGCATAATGTTAGATGTCAAATGTCAACAGAACTCAACTGCACTTTGTTGCCAAGTTTTTTTTGCCAAGTCAAGGTTTTCCGCGGGTTGTTTTCCATGTCCGCGGGATGAAGCAACCTCAATTATGTGACATATAGACCCAGGAATGCCAATTTTATCAGGCAACCTTGCCAAAATAACACACATTTTACCCCCCAAACGCATTTTTTTCTGGAGATTTTCTAGTGCCACACATTGATAATGATTGTTGTCTTGTTTAGGGGCGGAGACTAAAGGAGCAGCAGGATATGGCCGCAGCTGTGATTCAGCGCTGTTACCGCAAATACAAACAGGTATAAAACACACACACACACGTTTACTTAGCTGTCTACAAAACCCGATTCCAAAAAAGTTGGGACACTGTACAAATTGTGAGTAAAAACAGAATGGAATGATGTGAAAGTTTCAAATTTCAATATTTTATCCAGAATGCAACATAGATGTAGAAAAAATTATAATTTAAAGGGAAAAATAAGTTGATTTTAAATGTCATGGCATCAACACATCTCAAAAAAGTTGGGACAAGGCCATGTTTACCACTGTGTGGCATCCCCTCTTCTTTTTATAACAGTCTGCAAACGTCTGGGGACTGAGGAGACGATCTGCTCAAGTTTAGGAATAGGAATGTTGTCCCATTCTTGTCTAATACAGGCTTCTAGTTGCTCAACTGTCTTAGGTCTTCTTTGTCGCATCTTCCTCTTTATGATGCGGAAAATGTTTTCTAGTGGTGAAAGATCTGGACTGCAGGCTGGCCATTTCAGTGCCAGGATCCTTCTTCTACGCAGCCATGATGTTGTGATTGATGCAGTGTGTTGTTTAGCATTGTCATGTTGGAAAATGCAAGGTCTTCCCAGAAAGAGACGACGTCTGGATGGAGCATATGTTGTTCTAGAACTTGGATATACCTTTCAGCATTGATGGTGCCTTTCCAGATGTGTAAGCTGCCCATGCCACACGCACTCATGCAACTCAGTGCTAAGAAATACTTGGGTTGTTTGTCCTCTTTAGTACAGATGACATACTGTCTCAGTTTTCCAAAAAGAACTTCAAATTTTGATTCGTCTGACAACAGAACAGTTTTCCACTTTGCCATAGTCCATTTTAAATGAGCCTTGACCCAGAGCAAACGCCTGCGCTTCTGGATCATGTTTAGATATGGCTTCTTTTTTCACCTATAGAGTTTTAGCCAGCAACAGCGAATGGCACGGTGGATTGTGTTCAACGACAATGTTTTCTGGAAGTATTCCTGAGCCCATGTTGTGATTTCCATTACAGTATCATTACTGTATGTGATCCTGTGCCGTCAAAGGGCTGAAGATCACGGGCATCCAGTTTGGTTTTCCAGCTTTGACCCTTACGCGCAGAGATTATTCCAGATTCTCTGAGTCTTTGGATGATATTATGCACTGTAGATGATGATAACTTCAAACTCTTCCAGCAGTTCCTTATATGGACATTTAACTTTTCCGGCCTCTATTTGCTACCTGTCCCCAGTTTTTTGGAATGTGTAGTTCTCATGAAGTCCAAAATGAGCCAATATTTGGCATGACATTTCAAAAGGACTCACTTTCAACATTTGATATGTTGTCTTTATTCTATTGTGAATAAAATATAAGTTTATGATATTCGTAAATTATTGCATTCCTTTTTTATTCACAATTTGTACAGTGTCCTGACTTTTTTGGAATCGGGTTTCTAGAATGGGACATTGATTTGGCTAAATGCTTGTCTTCTTTCAGTGGAAAGAAAACATCCAAAATACACAATTAAGTGTTTATTTTATGTCACGTTATCTATTTGTATATGTTTATATTTCACTTATAATACATATCTGTGAAGGCGATATATTTATAAATGGGTTTTTCCTCTACTTTAGCAGCTCTTACACACACCAAAACTTAGTTTTATTCCTGTCTATTATCTGAAGGTTTCTACTGATGGGTTTGTTCATATATCATTCACACTGATTTATATAACAATTTTTTTCCTAAATATATGCAGAAGTGTATGTTTTTCAGTCTATTGACAGTATTTTCTGATTTATAGAGTGATAAAAACATATATCCAAAATCTCCTCACTAAAAACCTTTAACTCTAATTGAAGTTTCACAAACTAATTTCGGGAGAAGCACGCGCAGACAATTAAATCTAACTAAACACAGGTGGAGCAGGCTCAGATAATTAACCCAATTGGAACACAAGAGGAGCACATTAAACTAATCAGTTAATCAATGATAGGAGGTGTATATAGAGAGCCGATTTACCTTCCTGTCATTGACAGTTTCTCAGCATCCCACCACCACCCCTTCTCCGCACTTACTTAAATCAACTGCTATAAATATCAAAACAAATCACAAATTGCAATCTAGTTCTAAACTATCCATGTCGGGGGGGGATACTCTGGGTTCGGGCAAATTTTCCGAGCCCGGAGCCCTCCCCGGACAGTACGCCAAATACGCATAATCTTTACTCTATTTAATTGATGTAAGTGTGAACTCGTGAATATGTCAACAAAGTCAAACAAGAACTTTATCTGACTTTATTTAATGTTCAGATTAATATCTGGAATCGAATGCAAATTAACGCACATTTAACCCCTTATCTGTCACCCGCTTTTTGAGAATAGTTGAGAATAGTTTCACCCTATTTATCTTGCCATAAGAACTTTTTATTAACTTTATTTTTATACAGGTTATGTTATGGAAGCTTTTTTCCACCACGGAATAAAACATAAAACAGACTTTTTATCTTACAATTCAGACATTTCTTACAATTCTGAGGGTGGGGAAAATATGGCTAGGTAGACACACACACTCACACACACTCTCTCACACACTCACACACACTTTAACTTTACTTTATTTATAAAAGTACCATGTGCATTTTTTAACATACCGTATTTTCCGGACTATAAGTCGCACTTTTTTCATAGTTTGGCTGGTCCTGCGACTTATAGTCAGGTGCGACTTATTTATCAAATTTAATTCACACTGACTGACAAGAATAAGAATAGCCACGAGAATGCGCTCTATGCTGCTCCTGTAGCCTAATATTAACTTAAAGACAACAACTTAGAAACACTGAACACAAACAAAATGCCCCTATAAAAAAAATCTTATTCTGCAAAATACAAACAGCATGTAGTAAAATATGCAGCGGAGAACGATTCACACAGCGTCGCGCGGCTGAGCCTCTCCCGGCAGAGAGTTTGGGCGTCTGTGGACTCGTTCCTTCAGCTCTGGCCATCTTGCTTACAGTCCGCAAGTAGCTTTCTTTTTCTTCTTCATTACAGTTAAAGTAACCTCTGCTTTTCGCCTGTCCCTTACAAGTTTCTCACTCACTTCAAACTTTCTTTCTTCTGCTCGGTTATGCGGTGAAGCGGGCACGAGCGAGTGCTCGCGAGCGGGTGCTCGCATGCGCGCGCGGCTCCCGCTCTGCCCTAATGCAACTTATAGTCCAGTGCGACTTATATATGTTTTTTTCCTCTTCATGATGCATTTTTTGACTGATGCGACTTATACTCCGGAGCGACTTATAGTCCGGAAAATACGGTAAATGTTTTACTGTCCATGTATTGTACCAGACTTAGCTCAAAGCTAATTGTCACCTACAGTCCTCTGGCAGGTCAACATAAACAATAAAAACACACAAACTGTCACTACAAAAAAAAAAAAAATTACAACACACACACACACACACACACACACACACACACACACACACACACACACACACACACACACACACACACACACACACACACACACACACACACACACACACACACTCTCTCTATTTCTCTCTCTCTCTCTCTCTCTCACACACACACACACACACACACACACACACTCTTTCTCTCTAACACACACACACACACACTTTCTCTCTCTCTCTCTCTCTCTCTCTCTCTCTCACACACACACACACACACACACACACACACACACTCTCTCTCTCTCTCTCTCTCTCTCACACACACTGTGAGTGACTCTGACCCAAGAGAGAACTAAACATGAGTTGTATGTTGTGGTGTGTTTGTATTTCCTTTGTTTGGTTTTATTGTTTTATTGATTGCTTTGTACAGCACTTTGGGCTGCACCCGGCAGTAGCTCTATAACAATCTTCAGAAACAAACGCTCACTAAACGTCTGAGTGTGTGTTTGTGATTGTGTGTCTTCGCTAACACACTTATATTGCTACCGTGTGTCTGATCCCTCTCCTGTTTCTCCTTTAATTTCATGCTAGCTAACATGGATAGCACTGAAGGTAACGCCTAACTGTTGTGTTTCCACATTCTTCTGCCGTGCAGTGTGTGTGTGTTTGTGTGTGTTGCGACGCCCTGCTGCAGTATCTGTGTGTGACGTGTGTGTTTGTTCTCCTTTAGTACGCTTTGTATAAGAAGATGACGCAGGCGGCCATCCTGATTCAGAGTAAGTTTCGCAGTTATTACGAGCAGAAGAAGTTCCAGCAGTCGCGGCGGGCGGCCGTCCTCATCCAACAATATTACCGCAGCTATAAAGAGTACGAGCGAGTCAAGCAGGGGCCACGCGGCCCCGGGAACCTCAACACCAAGATCAAGTGAGACACACACACACACAGTACATGACATCAGAGGTGGACAAAGTACACAACTTCATTACTTGAGTAAAAGCAAAAGTACTACTGGTTAGGGTTTGCACCGACTAGTCGACTTTGAAGGACAACTCCGGTGAGAAATGACCCTAGGCGTAATTAACAGATGGTTACCGAGTAGATCGTTCTCTGGGATGCGTTTTCATGAAAATCGAATAAAAAAGAGTTTTATCTAAAAACAGATTAGCTTATAGCGCTCGTCTACGGGGCACAGGGTCAGTGAAATTAAACCGCTAGGTAGTACCACTAACAGCTCAAAATATCCTCACACTAACACAGCAGCATAATGAGGGTCCCTACATGCAAACCGAAGCATTGAGAACTTTGTAAGCGTACAAACAGTTTAATAAGAAGATACTTTATAAAGACAGTACATTACGCGTTTACAGACGGTAGCCATCTTGGAGAACAGTCTCGACGAGTCGAGCCACGAGCGCTGTGATAAGAGATGAACTGAGACTGAATCTCATACGGTCCGCTGTTTCCGGAAGAAAGCACTGAACGCAACAGAGAAAATAAAGAAATAAAAATAAAAATGTCCATGTAGTTAGATTTCACAACCTTAATTCCTATCGGTCAGCTCACTAAGCAGAGCATTCGTCGCTCGACTAGAAATTTACTTTTGATTCTTAAGTACTTTTGAATACAAATACTTCTGTACTATTACTCAAGTAAAAATCAGTTTTTACAACTTTCACTTGTAACGGAGTAATATTTGACCAGTAGTGCTTTTACTCAAGTAACAAGCTGTGTATTTTATCCCCCTCTGCACTCTAATGAGTGGTTTTGTGGCGCTCATGCTCTTATTCTTTGTATCAGAGGCTCTTTCCTGACCAAGAAACAGGATCAGGCTGCTCGGAAGATCATGCGCTTCCTTAGGCGCTGCAGACACAGGTACATGCCCATCCATCCGTCTGTTTGTTTGTTTAAGTGTTTTTCGATTTTTGTTCTCCAATTTAAGCCAGTTGTTCTCAAACAAGAAGCCTCAAAATTATTTAAAATAAGAGCATTAAAGGGATAGTTCACCCAAAAATGAGAATGTGATACAACAACAAAAAAAACACTTTCAGTAGTTCAACGATCACCCGTTTATTGTGCACTCGTGCTCAGGGGAAAACAACAAGCAACAACTCCCACACTTCCGGGGACTTCATAATAAGAGTTGCCTTTTTCTTTTGGTAAACAGTCTTGTGAAATCTTAAAAAATATTCAGCACAGGGGTATACATGTGCATGAACACATTTTTTATGTCTTAAACTTAACCGTAATGTTTTTTCTGCTGACCGCTCCGTGATGTAGGTGTGTTTGTTTACATTTACATTTGTGCATTTAGCAGACGCTTTTATCCAAAGCGACTTACAACTCAGGAGTACAGGAAGCGATCCGTCAAGAAGAGGCAAAGAAACACAAAACGTGCCCCAAATACCAAGATTTGTACACTACTCAGAGTAGCAAAAACCAGACAAGGGAAGAAGAAAAGAGAAATAGAGGAGAAAACACACACACATACGAATCCATATTAAACCCTGCGGCTCGAGGAGACACTGATGTCTGAAGACACGAAACGATCGCTTTCTGTGAGAAACACAACAGTATTTGTGTTAATTTATACCTCATATCAGACAAATCTCATCTAGTGTTCCCAACGCCATTACTTCAGCCGAATAAAGTTTAAATACCGGCGTGATCATAGATATATTTACATATACCCTCATCCGACCGATCCACACAGGCACTAATGAGGCATCTAGGCATCTATTTTTTACTCTCATAGAATTACACCCCATTGACATGCATTATACGAGCAACGGCTGAGTTATAAATCTTCATTTGTGTTCTCCTGAAGAAACAAACACACCTACATCTCGGACACCCTTCAGATAAACATCCAGGGTATCCGCGGGGTCTTAAAAAGTCTTAAAAGGTGATAAATCAATTTTGGGAAAATTAAGACCCTTATAAAGTATTAAAAAGTCTTATCACGGCTTTATAAAGTCTTAAATTTTGAAAGTATTTTGTTCAAGCTTTGTCAAAAGAGCTTGACTCCAAAAAGTATTTATGAATATATTTATTTTCATCCCCATAAGTAGCCTATTAAAAAACAACGGCTATGAGATCGGCTCGGAGCACGCGCGCCAGGGATGGACATTAGCACCGCCACCAGCCAGACGCAGCTGATTTTGAGTTGTGGCAGGTAAACTCGCTTCACCTACCGAGCTGTTTCACCTCTTTGTAAACTTTGTTCAATGCATGCGAGTGCTGCCGTATGTGCGCATATGACCAGTCGTTTTCTCCGTCATCACTCGCGTGAAGACGCGCTGTGAGACTCGCGCGCTCTGTGAGATCTGACGCTGTGCATCATCCGACAGCGCGCGCTCGTCTCACAGCGCGCAAATATTGAGTTCTCTTTCAAGTCTTGCGCTTAAACGGACAAACTCACACAAGAAGTATGTCAACATGTCCATCTTGATGAGTATCCTAGCAGACATGATCTGAATATGCCTTAAGTGAACTGTATAGTATGCACAGTCGAGAAAGACGAGCATATCCCTGCATCAGGTCTTAAAGGCGCAGTAGCCTTTACTGCTGCCTGAGTGATGTCCTTATATTTAGTTTGACATTAAACAATGCTCTTGATTGAATAGCTTTTGTAAGTTTAATAAGGATTAATCTTTCATTTAAACAGTTAAATATGCAGTTATTTTACATATGATTACTTTATTCAATTTCTGTCCCTTTCTGCAGGCCAGTAGGCATGTGCATTATTATTTAATGTACACACGAGTGAGGTCGAGTTAAACATTTTAGTTTTAATTTTATTTTTCGGTTTTCGGCTTTGGTTTCTTCTTTTTTGGTTTTGGCCAAGAATTTTGATTTCGGTGCATCCCTACTGACAATGTTCTGCTCGGTATGTCGTCAACACGCTTCAAAGATGCCAGAACGAATAGTTTCATTGTTGGGACTACAAAAAAATAAAACTGGAAGCCATTGTAGAGCTTGTAGTATTAATTTTCACATGCAGTTACACATTGTCAGTTAAAAACAGAAAAGTGGTTTGTTGCTGTTTAGATCTTGAAGTGCGATGAGGTCTTAAAATATTTTGAGAAGGTCTTTAAAAAGTCTTAAAAAGGTATTGAAATTAACTTCAGGATTCCTGCATATACCCTGACATCACAGGCTCATTTCTGGGTGAACTATCCCTTTAAAATAAAATCAAACACCTAAAAAGCACAGTGACTATTATTTAAATTGACCCTCTCAGCCTTTGTTTTTATTTAATTTAATTTATATTATAGAATTGCACATAAAAATATTGATAATCGTTAATTCATATCTATGAAAATAAGAATAAATTTATGGCAATTAATAAAAACACCATAGGCATTTTACTAGTGACAATAGGTCATGCTCTAAAAATATTTATGTTATATTAATTATATTATATTATATTATATTATATTATATTATATTATATTATATTATATTATATTATATTATATATTATATTATATTATATTATATTATATTAATTATATTATATTAATTATATTATATTATATTATATTATATTATATTAATTATATTATGTTATATTATATTATATTATATTTATTATATTTATTATATTAATTATTATATTATATTATATTATATTATATTATATTATATTATATTATATTAATTATGTTATATTATATTATATTATATTATATTATATTATATATTATATTAATTATATTATATTATATTATATTATATATTATTATATTAATTATATTATATTATATTATATTATGTTATATTATATTAATTATATCATATTTATTATATTATATTAATTATATTATATTATATAAATTTTATTATATTATATTATATTATATTATATTATATTATATTATATTATATTATATTATATTATATAAATTGTGAATAAAAGTTCTTAAATAATCCTTTTCTGAATCCAGTAAATAATGAACAACTGAAAAAAAAGTCTTAAAAATTAATACAAATCTAAAACATCATGGATATTGTTATAATAAATATAATTTTTAATAGTAAGGTCAATCTCTAACATATGAGGTCTTACATAATTGTACCTATTATGTTAGGTACAATTAGTGATGATCAATCGATGACAGCACTAATTATGTTATATTAATTGTGTATTATAAATCAGTTTTTCCTGCTAAACAAAGAAAAAATAATATTTCTGTGGTGAAAACGTCACAAGGCAAATGTTCTGTAATAAAAAAACTTTAATTATCCAGTTTGTGTTTGAGTGAAGACATGCAGGACTTCTCAGTTTATTTCCCTGCTGTTAAGATTGTAAAACTCCTGAAAATGAAGTTGTTTAATGAAAGTGTGTGTTTGCAGGATTAAGGAGCTGAAACAGAGTAAAGAGCTGGAGCACCTCCCCTGACCACCTGACCACACACACACACACACACACACACACACACACACTCTTTCAGTCTTGTTTACAGTCAGATACACTCCTGCCATCCCTCGCTTCACACTCTTGTCTAAACTACCTGCCGGGTTTGATTGATTCAGAGAGAACAGATGGAAAGATTGAGCTGCATTATTAGCAGGAGAATATGGAAGTTTGTTTCCATCACGGAAAGGTAATCTTCTTCATCTCACAAAACAAAAATATGTGTTTTCTTGCAATGGTGAGTTTACATCTCAGAATGGCAAGACATAAAGAATTGAAAGATATAAACATGCAATCGGATGAAAAAAGTCTGTGAGATATCAACTCAATAATAAGAGTTATAAAATCTGAATTGTGATTATACAAACTCACAGTTCTGAGGGGGAAAAAATTCATATTTATTATTGATGGAAACAATCTTTCATAGTCAGACACACAGTCCGACACTTTTCTTCGGTTGCTTCTTTCCAGTCCTCGCTGCAACACTAAAGTTCACGTTCAGCTTTACTGAATGTTTGAATGTTTTTATGTATTAATGGATCTCTATATAAATGTAAACAGTATATACGCTCATATATATATGGTCATAAACACAGAGTTGATTGTGTTGGATATGAATTTATTTATTGATCTCTTGGAGGTATATTTGATAAACACTCGATGTTGCGCCTCAGAACAGAGAACCACAGGAAAAAAACAACGGCAAGTTCATGTCGATCCAAAGTCTTAAATCGGAGAAGTCACGCCAATGTTCACGACGTGGAAAATATACGGCTTGATCGCTGTTTTAACAAATATATTATTATAAGTGTGTGTATATACAGTCTTGTTCAGAATAATAGCAGTACAATGTGACTAACCAGAATAATCAAGGTTTTTAGTATATTTTTTATTGCTACGTGGCAAACAAGTTACCAGTAGGTTCAGTAGATTCTCAGAAAACAAATGAGACCCAGCATTCATGATATGCACGCTCTTAAGGCTGTGCAATTGGGCAATTAGTTGAAAGGGGTGTGTTCAAAAAAATAGCAGTGTCTACCTTTGACTGTACAAACTCAAAACTATTTTGTACAAACATTTTTTTTTTCTGGGATTTAGCAATCCTGTGATTCACTAAACTAATATTTAGTTTTATGACCACAGTTTTTTAAAACTGCTTGACATCTGTGTGGCATGGAGTCAACCAACTTGTGGCACCTCTCAGCTGTTATTCCACTCCATGATTCTTTAACAACATTCCACAATTCATTCACATTTCTTGGTTTTGCTTCAGAAACAGCATTTTTGATATCACCCCACAAGTTCTCAATTGGATTAAGGTCTGGAGATTGGGCTGGCCACTCCATAACATTAATTTTGTTGGTTTGGAACCAAGACTTTGCCCGTTTACTAGTGTGTTTTGGGTCATTGTCTTGTTGAAACAACCGTTTCAAGGGCATGTCCTCTTCAGCATAGGGCAACATGACCTCTTCAAGTATTTTAACATATGCAAACTGATCCATGATCCCTGGTATGCGATAAATAGGCCCAACACCATAGTAGGAGAAACATGCCCATATCATGATGCTTGCACCTCCATGCTTCACTGTCTTCACTGTGTACTGTGGCTTGAATTCAGAGTTTGGGGGTCGTCTCACAAACTGCCTGTGGCCCTTGGACCCAAAAAGAACAATTTTACTCTCATCAGTCCACAAAATGTTCCTCCATTTCTCTTTAGGCCAGTTGATGTGTTCTTTGGCAAATTGTAACCTCTTCTGCACATGCCTTTTTTTTAACAGAGGGACTTTGCGGGGGATTCTTGAAAATAGATTAGCTTCACACAGACGTCTTCTAACTGTCACAGTACTTACAGGTAACTCCAGACTGTCTTTGATCATCCTGGAGGTGATCATTGGCTGAGCCTTTGCCATTCTGGTTATTCTTCTATCCATTTTGATGGTTGTCTTCCGTTTTCTTCCACGTCTCTCTGGTTTTGCTCTCCATTTTAAGGCATTGGAGATCATTTTAGCTGAACAGCCTATCATTTTTTGCACCTCTTTATAGGTTTTCCCCTCTCTAATCAACTTTTTAATCAAAGTACGCTGTTCTTCTGAACAATGTCTTGAACGACCCGTTTTCCTCAGCTTTCAAATGCATGTTCAACAAGTGTTGGCTTCATCCTTAAATAGGGGCCACCTGATTCACACCTGTTTCTTCACAAAATTGATGACCTCAGTGATTGAATGCCACACTGCTATTTTTTTGAACACACCCCTTTCAACTAATTGCCCAATTGCACAGCCTTAAGAGCGTGCATATCATGAATGCTGGGTCTCATTTGTTTTCTGAGAATCTACTGAACCTACTGGTAACTTGTTTGCCACGTAGCAATAAAAATATATACTAAAAACCTTGATTATTCTGGTTAGTCACATTGTAGTGCTATTTTTTTGAACAAGACTGTATGTGTGTATATATATATATATATATATATATATATATATATATATATATATACACGAAATTTCAGCTCTTCAGCTTCCTCTATTTCCCCAAAAATTGGTCAAAACAAGCAAAGATCGTTAGAAATAATAAAAGCACTTACTGAGATTCGTTGTTTATCGGGTAACATTCATACGATACGAAGTGGCTATTTCAGATTCAACAGACGGTAATTATGGGATGTTTCAGAAACTGTGGAAGCTTGTGGAAATAAATAAAAAATTAAATGTACCTCATTCTACCTCAAAATTTTGAGGAAGAAAATGACTAGTTATAAAGTCTGATTACCTAAATTAACCGATCAGTTGACTTTTAAATAACCTTTTGCTGATCATTTCCTCACCCTCATGTCATCCGAGTTGTCCATGTCTTTCTTTCTTCAGTGGGAAAGAAATGAAGGTTTTTGAGTAAATCATTCCAGGATTTTTCTCCATATAATGGACTTCAATGGGCCTCAAACGGCTCAAGGTCCAAATGACCGTTTCAGCGCAGCTTCAGAGGGCTTTAAACGACACCAGACGATGAATAAGGGTCGCATCTAGACAAACCATCGCTCATTTACACACAAAATACAAATGTTTAAGTTTTATAAGCACAAATGCTGGCATTGCTCTGTTCTGTGATGGTGGAGGTACAGAGTCAGAGTTTACAAGTGTGTGGAAAGAGAACCATACACACACATTCACGCGTCTTTGTGCCACTTTATCGTTTAAAACGTTTTTTTTATGGACACTTGTGAACTCTGACTCGGTTCTTCTGGTAGGACTGTCACTTTTTATTTGAACATGACGTGAAAATATCCGTAATCAAACTATAATATAATATATTCTAATACATTGCTTGATATTTGATGTCCGTTCAAATTACATTAAATTTTTTTTAAATGACAGCCCTATCTTCCGGTACTTTTTTGTGTGTAAATGAGCGATGGTTTGTCTAGATGCGACCCTTATTCATCGTCTGGTGTCGTTTAAAGCCCTCTGAAGCTGCACTGAAACGGTCATTTGGACCTTGAGCCGTTTGAGGCCCATTGAAGTCCATTATATGGAGAAAAATCCTGGAATGATTTACTCAAAAACCTTCATTTCTTTCCCACTGAAGAAAGAAAGACATGGACAACTCGGATGACATGAGGGTGAGGAAATGATCAGCAAAAGGTTATTTAAAAGTCAACTAATCCTTTAAACCTAAACCTTTTTATATTTTATTCGGTGGTGGAAATTTCCCAAACTTCCTCAAGAACGTGCATTAATGGAATCCGTATAAATTATTATCTGGTAACGCAAAAACTGCTGATAAAGCTTTTATTGACTTCTGTAAAACACGTTTATTCAGCCGTACGCGTGCGTGAAACGCATTATTGATGCTGCACTAGGCATCACGATTCTATTTTATGGATATTTTTGATTGTGCCTTGAGGTGTTTTACTAAATTAACTGCGTCAGTGAAGAACTGCTTGGTTCTCCGTCTTGATTCAGACCTTTATGCATTATTCTGTAAATATTGTACAGTATAAAAAAACTGGTGAAAATATATTTAAGAATGAATATATTTGCTTCTGCCTGATAAAATGTTTAATTTATTCTCTGTACTGATTGCTGATATGCACGGTTATATTTACACTATGAGATTTTTTCAGCATGTTTTTGCTTGCTGGTGTTTATGTTTGCATGAGTTCCTGTTTGTTTTGTTCATATTTCCACTCACGGGCCTTTAGTACTGCTGATGCTGATGATGTTTATTTATGAATATAGATTTATGGACATGTTTGAATTGATTTCTACTGTAAATTCATTCTGACATTTATTTGTTCAGGCTGTTTTACTGTTTCGTAACATTTCATTAAATTCTTTAAAATCAAGTTTAATCTCCTTTTTTTTCACATAACATATGTGAAAGCATATTCACACAGTGTCAGATTATTTTATTTCTTGACAGATTACAGATATATTGCAGAATTGTAAGCGATTTTAACTTTTGGCCTGTACTGTATATATATATAAACAAACACAAACTATAATATATAATAAAATAAAATAAATGATCCTTAATATATAAGAGAGAAGATACTTCTTATAACAAATCAATAAACACAAAACCTTTCAGATATTAACAAAACATTCTGAACGTGCTGATAAAATACAGTGAATATGCACAACCGTTTGGCTCTGTTTTGTGCATCTTTTTGATTCATCGTGTCAATTTTTTGGATCAGTAAAAGTAACGTCACACCGTCAGAAGACGTCTAAACAGAGACGAGTGCGAGTCCTTCAGCTGAAGAGCGAGCTCCTGATTCATCTGCTGATCCCTTGCCACCCTAATCTCTCTTTTTACTCCTGCACAGCACAGTGACACACACACACACACACACACATCAAGACGTAAAGCGAACAGCAAAAAAAAAAAAAAAAGTGCATGCATGTAATTACATTACTTGTATCATTAAAGGTGAACTATGTAGTATTTTTTCAGTTAAATATCCAAAAACCACTAGGCCAGTGTTATATATTTTGTTCAGTTGAGTACCTATAATATCCCAAATGTTTCCAACTATTAGTAAATAGTGAGAAAATTGCTATTTTAACGAAGGACCGGGACGTGTCAGCATCGCGTTTGAGCGAGTCGCCTGTCAGTCGCGTCATATCTGCGCTACCCTCGGTTTCGGGTTTTATTTGGCAGGAGCGCTTTACTCTTAGCAGTGTGAAATAGTGAACGCACGGAGTAACGTCATAACATCATTTTCAACACACTTAAATGAATCTAATATGATAAACAGAGCTGCTTTACCTTATAATCATAACCGGAAGAGCGGATCAGTGCAGGCGCCCGGCGTCTGTGTCCTGTCCCGTCATAATAAAAGTCCCGGTGTTCGCGAGCCGTGTGTGTTTAACAATCGCTCCAGTGGCCGTGCTCAGCTCCTCAACACTCGCTCCTGCTCTGCTTCACTACAGTAACGTTAATAACCAATCGCTCCAGCGGCCGTGCTCAGCTCCTCAACACTCGCTCCTGCTCTGCTTCACTACAGTAACGTTAATAACCAATCGCTCCAGCGGCCGTGCTCAGCTCCTCAACACTCGGTCCTGCTCTGCTTCTCTACAGTACCGTTAATAACCAATCGCTCCAGCGGCCGTGCTCAGCTCCTCAACACTCGGTCCTGCTCTGCTTCACTACAGTAACGTTAATAACCAATCGCTCCAGCGGCCGTGCTCAGCTCCTCAACACTCGGTCCTGCTCTGCTTCACTACAGTAACGTTAATAACCAATCGCTCCAGCGGCCGTGCTCAGCTCCTCAACACTCGGTCCTGCTCTGCTTCACTACAGTAACGTTAATAACCAATCGCTCCAGCTCCCGTGCTCAGCTCCTCAACACTCGGTCCTGCTCTGCTTCACTACAGTAACGTTAATAACCAATCGCTCCAGCGGCCGTGCTCAGCTCCAAAACACTCGGTCCTGCTCTGCTTCACTACAGTAACGTTAATAACCAATCGCTCCAGCGGCCGTGCTCAGCTCCTCAACACTCGGTCCTGCTCTGCTTCACTACAGTAACGTTAATAACCAATCGCTCCAGCTCCCGTGCTCAGCTCCTCAACACTCGGTCCTGCTCTGCTTCACTACAGTAACGTTAATAACCAATCGCTCCAGCGGCCGTGCTCAGCTCCTCAACACTCAGTCCTGCTCTGCTTCACTACAGTAACGTTAATAAACAATCGCTCCAGCGGCCGTGCTCAGCTCCTCAACACTCGGTCCTGCTCTGCTTGTCTACAGTAACGTTAATAACCAAACGCTCCAGCGGCCGTGCTCAGCTCCACAACACTCGGTCCTGCTCTGCTTCACTACAGTAACGTTAATAACCAATCGCTCCAGCGGCCGTGCTCAGCTCCTCAACACTCGGTCCTGCTCTGCTTCACTACAGTAACGTTAATAACCAATCGCTCCAGCGGCCGTGCTCAGCTCCTCAACACTCGGTCCTGCTCTGCTTCACTACAGTAACGTTAATAACCAATCGCTCCAGCGTCCGTGCTCAGCTCCTCAACACTCGGTCCTGCTCTGCTTCTCTACAGTAACGTTAATAACCAATCGCTCCAGCGGCCGTGCTCAGCTCCTCAACACTCGGTCCTGCTCTGCTTCACTACAGTAACGTTAATAACCAATCGCTCCAGCGGCCGTGCTCAGCTCCACAACCCTCGGTCCTGCTCTGCTTCTCTACAGTAACGTTAATAACCAATCGCTCCAGCGGCCGTGCTCAGCTCCTCAACACTCCGTCCTGCTCTGCTTCACTACAGTAACGTTAATAACCAATCGCTCCAGCGGCCGTGCTCAGCTCCTCAACACTCGGTCCTGCTCTGCTTCTCTACAGTAACGTTAATAACCAATCGCTCCAGCGGCCGTGCTCAGCTCCTCAACACTCGGTCCTGCTCTGCTTCACTACAGTAACGTTAATAACCAATCGCTCCAGCGGCCGTGCTCAGCTCCACAACACTCGGCCCTGCTCTGCTTCTCTACAGTAACGTTAATAACCAATCGCTCCAGCGGCCGTGCTCAGCTCCTCAACACTCGGTCCTGCTCTGCTTCTCTACAGTAACGTTAATAACCAATCGCTCCAGCGGCCGTGCTCAGCTTCTCAACACTCTGTCCTGCTCTGCTTCACTACAGTAACGTTAATAACCAATCGCTCCAGCGGCCGTGCTCAGCTCCACAACACTCTGTCCTGCTCTGCTTCACTACAGTAACGTTAATAACCAATCGCTCCTGCGGCCGTGCTCAGCTCCACAACCCTCGGTCCTGCTCTGCTTCACTACAGTAACGTTAATAACCAATCGCTCCAGCGGCCGTGCTCAGCTCCACAACACTCGGTCCTGCTCTGCTTCACTACAGTAACGTTAATAACCAATCGCTCCAGCGGCCGTGCTCAGCTCCTCAACACTCGGTCCTGCTCTCCTTCACTACAGTAACGTTAATAACCAATCACTCAAGCGGCCGTCCTCAGCTCCTCAACACTCGGTCCTGCTCTGCTTCTCTACAGTAACGTTAATAACCAATCGCTCCAGCGGCCGTGCTCAGCTTCTCAACACTCGGTCCTGCTCTCCTTCACTACAGTAACGTTAATAACCAATCGCTCCAGCAGCCGTGCTCAGCTCCACAACACTCTGTCCTGCTCTCCTTCACTACAGTAACGTTAATAACCAATCGCTCCAGCGGCCGTGCTCAGCTTCTCAACACTCGGTCCTTCTCTGCTTTACACTACAGTAACGTTAATAACCAATCGCTCCAGCGGCCGTGTTCAGCTCCACAACACTCGGTCCTGCTCTGCTTCACTACTGTAACGTTAATAACCAATCACTCCAGCGGTCGTGCTCAGCTCCACAACACTCGGCCCTGCTCTGCTTCACTACAGTAACGTTAATAACCAATCGCTCCAGCGGCCGTGCTCAGCTCCACAACACTCGGTCCTGCTCTGCTTCACTACAGTAACTTTAATAACCAATCGCTCAAGCGGCCGTGCTCAGCTCCTCAACACTCGGTCCTGCTCTGCTTCACTACAGTAACGTTAATAACCAATCGCTCCAGCGGCCGTGCTCAGCTCCTCAACACTCGGTCCTGCTCTGCTTCACTACAGTAACGTTAATAACCAATCGCTCCAGCGGCCGTGCTCAGCTCCACAACACTCGGTCCTGCTCTGCTTCACTACAGTAACGTTAATAACCAATCGCTCCAGCGGCCGTGCTCAGCTCCTCAACACTCGGTCCTGCTCTGCTTCACTACAGTAACGTTAATAACCAATCACTCAAGCAGCCGTCCTCAGCTCCTCAACACTCGGTCCTGCTCTGCTTCACTACAGTAACGTTAATAACCAATCGCTCCAGCGGCCGTGCTCAGCTCCACAACACTCGGTCCTGCTCTGCTTCACTACAGTAACGTTAATAACCAATCGCTCCAGCGGCCGTGCTCAGCTCCTCAACACTCGGTCCTGCTCTGCTCCACTACAGTAACGTTAATAACCCATCGCTCCAGTGGCCGTGCTCAGCTCCTCAACACTCGGCCCTGCTCTGCTTCACTACAGTAACGTTAATAACCAATCGCTCCAGCGGCCGTGCTCAGCTCCTCAACACTCGGTCCTGCTCTGCTTCACTTCAGTAACGTTAATAACCAATCGCTCCAGCGGCCGTGCTCAGCTCCTCAACACTCGGTCCTGCTCTGCTTCACTACAGTAACGTTAATAACCAATCGCTCCAGCAGCCGTGCTCAGCTCCTCAACACTCGGTCCTGCTCTGCTTCACTACAGTAACGTTAATAACCAATCGCTCCAGTGGCCGTGCTCAGCTCCTCAACACTCGGTCCTGCTCTGCTTTCACTACAGTAAAGTTAATAACCAATCGCTCCAGCGGCCGTGCTCAGCTCCTCAACACACAGTCCTGCTCTGCTTTCACTACAGTAACGTTAATAACCAATCGCTCCAGCGGCCGTGCTCAGCTCCTCAACACTCGGTCCTGCTCTGCTTCTCTACATTAACGTTAATAACCAATCGCTCCAGCGGCCGTGCTCAGCTCCTCAACACTCGGTCCTGCTCTGCTTCACTACAGTAACGTTAATAACCAATCGCTCCAGCGGCCGTGCTCAGCTCCTCAACACTCAGTCCTGCTCTGCTTCTCTACAGTAACGTTAATAACCAATCGCTCCAGCGGCCGTGCTCAGCTCCTCAACACTCGGTCCTGCTCTGCTTCTCTACAGTAACGTTAATAACCAATCGCTCCAGCGGCCGTGCTCAGCTTCTCAACACTCGGTCCTGCTCTGCTTCACTACAGTAACGTTAATAACCAATCGCTCCAGCGGCCGTGCTCAGCTCCACAACACTCTGTCCTGCTCTGCTTCACTACAGTAACGTTAATAACCAATCGCTCCAGCGGCCGTGCTCAGCTTCTCAACACTCGGTCCTGCTCTGCTTCACTACAGTAACGTTAATAACCAATCGCTCCAGCAGCCGTGCTCAGCTCCTCAACACTCGGTCCTGCTCTGCTTCACTACAGTAACGTTAATAACCAATCGCTCCAGCAGCCGTGCTCAGCTCCTCAACACTCGGTCCTGCTCTGCTTCTCTACAGTAATGTTAATAACCAATCGCATCAGCGGCCGTGCTCAGCTCCTCAACACTCGCTCCTGCTCTGCTTCTCTACAGTAACGTTAATAACCAATCGCTCCAGCGGCCGTGCTCAGCTCCTCAACACTCGGTCCTGCTCTGCTTCTCTACAGTAACGTTAATAACCAATCGCTCCAGCGGCCCTGCTCAGCTCCTCAACACTCGGTCCTGCTCTGCTTCACTACAGTAACGTTAATAACCAATCGCTCCAGCGGCCGTGCTCAGCTCCACAACCCTCGGTCCTGCTCTGCTTCACTACAGTAACGTTAATAACCAATCGCTCCAGCAGCCGTGCTCAGCTCCACAACACTCGGTCCTGCTGTGCTTCACTACAGTAACGTTAATAACCAATCGCTCCAGCAGCCGTGCTCAGCTCCTCAACACTCGGTCCTGCTCTGCTTCACTACAGTAACGTTAATAACCAATCGCTCCAGCGGCCGTGCTCAGCTCCTCAACACTCGGTCCTGCTCTGCTTCACTACAGTAACGTTAATAACCAATCGCTCCAGCGGCCGTGCTCAGCTCCTCAACACTCGGTCCTGCTCTCCTTCACTACAGTAACGTTAATAACCAATCACTCCAGCAGCCGTGCTCAGCTCCACAACACTCGGTCCTGCTCTACTTCACTACAGTAACGTTAATAACCAATCGCTCCAGCGGCCGTGCTCAGCTTCTCAACACTCGGTCATGCTCTGCTTTACACTACAGTAACGTTAATAACCAATCGCTCCAGCGGCCGTGTTCAGCTCCACAACACTCGGTCCTGCTCTCCTTCACTACAGTAACGTTAATAACCAATCGCTCCAGCGGCCGTGCTTAGCTCCTCAACACTCGGCCCTGCTCTGCTTCACTACAGTAACGTTAATAACCAATCGCTCCAGCGGCCGTGCTCAGCTCCTCAACACTCGGCCCTGCTCTGCTTCACTACAGTAACATTAATAACCAATCGCTCCAGCGGCCGTGCTCAGCTCCTCAACACTCGGTCCTGCTCTGCTTCACTACAGTAACGTTAATAACCAATCGCTCCAGCGGCCGTGCTCAGCTCCTCAACACTCGGCCCTGCTCTGCTTCACTACAGTAACATTAATAACCAATCGCTCCAGCGGCCGTGCTCAGCTCCTCAACACTCGGTCCTGCTCTGCTTCACTACAGTAACGTTAATAACCAATCGCTCCAGCGGCCGTGCTCAGCTCCTCAACACTCGGCCCTGCTCTGCTTCACTACAGTAACGTTAATAACCAATCGCTCCAGCGGCCGTGCTCAGCTCCTCAACACTCGGCCCTGCTCTGCTTCACTACAGTAACATTAATAACCAATCGCTCCAGCGGCCGTGCTCAGCTCCTCAACACTCGGTCCTGCTCTGCTTCTCTACAGTAACGTTAATAACCCATCGCTCCAGTGGCCGTGCTCAGCTCCTCAACACTCGGCCCTGCTCTGCTTCACTACAGTAACGTTAATAACCAATCGCTCCAGCGGCCGTGCTCAGCTCCTCAACACTCGGTCCTGCTCTGCTTCACTACAGTAACGTTAATAACCAATCGCTCCAGCGGCCGTGCTCAGCTCCTCAACACTCGGTCCTGCTCTGCTTCACTACAGTAACGTTACAGTTTTTCTCGATTGCTTAAACACATTTCTTGAAACTATGCCTCATAATCTCAAAACTATAAACACAAATCCATAACGTCTCACCCAGTTTCCCAAACAACCTATTTTCAGGTCAAAATGAAGCTCTACAATCAAAACCATTCACTCTTGCTGAAAAACCAAACTTTGCCCTCAGACAAGACACACAAGCCCTCAAAATCACACACACTACAACATAGTCTAACACACTGGTGCAATAAATTCAAAACAACATTTCCAAAACTGGTAAGTTATGTTACTTGTGGTTCCCCTCCTCACAAACCTTTTCACATGATGAACAAAAGACACAACCAATGGATACATTGGCACATTTTTATTCATTCATTCATACTACACAGTAAAAAAAAAAAAAAAAAAAAAAATTTGTATTCCGCCTCAGGAAATCTTTCTGTCGTCTTTGGTCTTTGGTCTTGGTCAGGCCAGAGAATCTCATCCACATCACAGGCTATATTAGCCCTAGCCTGGCAGCGGGGGTAAAATCCTCTTGCATGCCTGATCCACCCCTGGCACGCATCTACTGACACATGGCCTGGACGAGGTGAACAAGCATATAAGGTTCTCGATCATACACTTTCCACTAGTGTTGTAGTCAAGACCACCTAAACCGAGACCAAGACAAGACCAAGACTTTGAAGGGCCGAGACCGAGTCAAGACCAAGACCAGTGCATGTCCCCACACTTATGATAAAATGTGGAATATGCATATGATTGGCACTTCTCTTGTATGATCAACTAAACTGGCTCTAATTTCATCCGAGACTGCTTGTCTTCCTCCTCCTCCTCCTTCACCACATCTTCTTCCTCTCCCTCCTCCTTCACCATGTCCTCTTCCTCCTCCTTCACCACGTCCTCTTCCTCTCCCTCCTCCTTCACCACGTCCTCTTCCTCCTCCTTCACCACCCACGTCCTCTTCCTCCTCCTTCACCACGTCCTCTTCCTCCTCCTTCACCACGTCCTCTTCCTCTCCCTCCTCCTTCACCATGTCCTCTTCCTCCTCCTTCACCACCCACGTCCTCTTCCTCTCCCTCCTTGACCTCTTCCTTTATTTCTTTGTGGATCCATTGTTCCAAAGCTCAAATGAACTGACTCTGGCACTTTTATGTATCTCGAAAGTTCTGATTGATGCGTGTTAAATTTTGACTCTTAGTGTTTTCACCTGGGTAATTTTGTGCTAATTGAGCTGAAACTATGCTGACTTGAGTGAACAATATTGAATGCTAGTGCTTTCTAAATGACCACATGGTCTAGGCAATGAGAAATTAAGGGATTTGTGTGTAGAGTTTTGCAGTGACAGCTTAACAAATCTGACTCGTGTCAAAACAGGGAATAGTGTTTATAGTTTAGTGAAATGGGTGTGCTTTTTGATAAATGGCGTTATGGTTTTGAAATTTTAGTTCAAAATCCTGGTTATAGTGTTTAAGCAATCGAGAAAAACTGTAATAACCGCATCCATGAGCATGATTTCTGCCCGAGTCCTATTTTCCATCGGCTGTGAGGTGAAGACCACATGTCCCAAGATGCTGCACTCACACTTTGCGTCATCAAACTAGGCATTTGGTTTGAATAGGCGCCCTCTAGTGGACGGAAAGTAACATAGTGCACCTTTCATTTGGCAACTTCAGTTTTAAAAAAAAAACATCAGCAAGTAAAGTAAGTTTAATATGCCAGAATTGTAAGTTATAAATGTAATTCTGGTGAAAAAAGTGTATTGTAAGTTAAATTTGGTATTCTGGTCAAAGTAGTGCATTGTACGGTAAACTCAAAATTCTGGCGAAATCAGTGTATTCTAAGTTATATGAAATTCTGGTGAAAACAGGGTAATGTAAGTAAAATTTGGTATTCTGGTCAAAGTAGTGTATTGTAAGTTAAACTCAAAACTATGGTGTAAACAGTGTATTTTAGAATAAATTCCGAATTCTGGTGAAAAAAGTTTATTGTAAGTTAAATTTGGTATTCTGGTCCAAGTAGTGTATTGTAAAGTAAACCCAGAATTCTGGCAAAAACTGTGCATTGGAAGTTAAACTCAGAATTATGGTGAAAATCAGTGTATTGTAAGTTAAACCCTGAATTTTATTGTAAATAGTGTATTGTAAGTTAAATTTGGATTTCTGCTGAAAATTATTGTATTGTAAGGTAAATTCAGAATTCTGCCGATATACAGTGTATTATTTAATTATTACATTACCTCAAAATGGACGAAAATACAAAATGATGACAGTGTATACTATTACATAAAAGTGGACATTATTAAATTATCACAAAGTCAAAAAAGACAAAAATTCTAAAGTATGACGGTGTATAGTATTTCATGAAAGTGAATTTATTCAATTTTCACATAAACTCAAAATGGACAAAAATCCAAAATTATGACACTGAATACTATTACATAAAAGTGAAAATTATTAAATTACCACAAAGTCAAAATAAACAAAATTCGAATTACGACAGTGTATACCAGTGGTTTTCAAAGTGTGGTACGCAGAGGAATCACAAAGTTAAAGTCCCCGTTAAGGCAATTCTAAAATTTTGTTTCTAAACACATAAATATTAGAAATATATTGCTGAAACACTTTACAAAGGCTGGACCTGTGTATGACTAAACCGGTGGCTCGATGATGCACTGGAGCCACTGAGCCTCTCCATTCCCCCATCACTATAATAACTAGAGCACATTTCCATCTGTTTGATCGCGAGTTACTGTCACTACCGTTAGTTACTAAAGTCTAAAGTTAGCTCGGTAGTTATGCCTTCTTTATGTAAATGCATATTATCTAGTTGTGGTAAATTACAAAATGAAAAATGCTCATAAAATCGATGATATCAGGAAAAGGTAGATTAATTTTGTGAACAGCTATCCTTGATCACCTTCAACACCTGCCTCTGCAGTGTCCATTTTACACCGGATAGTTTTTTTAAACTTTCATCTGAGACAACTGGGATTCATTGATAATCCACTGCAGAATGGGGCCGAACCGACAATACAACCGACAATGGGTACTGCAAGGCTCAGTGTTAGGACCGTTGCTCTTCACCCTGTATATGCTACCACTGGGAGATATCATTAGGAAGCATGGCGTTAGTTTTCATTGTTATGCTGACGATACTCAGCTCTATATTTCCTCACGCCCTGACGAAACCTACCAATTCACAAGATTAACGGAATGCATAGCTGATATAAAAAATTGGATGAATAGTAATTTCCTGCAACTTAATTCAGATAAAACTGAATTTTTAATTATTGGACAAAAAAGTTCCACAAGTAGTAACCGAGAATACTGTCTAACACTTGATGACTGCTCTGTCAAGCCCTCGTCGTCAGTGAGGAACCTGGGTGCGCTCTTTGATACCAATCTTTCATTTGAAAGCCACGTTTCTAGCATCTGTAAAACCGCATTCTATCATCTTAAAAATATATCTAAATTACGGCACATGCTTTCAATGCAAAATGCTGAACAGTTAGTACATGCGTTCATGAGCTCAAGGCTAGATTATTGTAATGCTCTACTGGGTGGTTGCCCTGCTCGCTTAATAAACAAACTCCAGCTGGTCCAAAATGCAGCAGCTAGAGTTCTTACTAGAACCAGGAAGTATGATCATATTAGTCCAGTTCTGTCAACACTGCACTGGCTCCCTATTAAACATCGCATACATTTTAAAATCTTGCTTATTACTTACAAAGCACTAAATAGTTTAGCTCCCTGGTACTTAAGCGAGCTCTTAACACATTATACTCCATCACGTCTATTGCGGTCTCAAAACTCTGGCCAGTTGATAATACCTAGAATATCTAAATCAACTGCAGGCGGTCGATCCTTTTCCTATTTAGCTCCTAAACTCTGGAATAGTCTTCCTAGCATTGTTCGGGAAGCAGACACACTCTGTCAGTTTAAATCTAGACTAAAAACACATCTCTTTACTATGGCATACACATAGAACATTTTTAACTTTCATTATTCAGATCAATTGACTGATTGTTAGGCTGCATTAACTAGGTCAGCCGGAACCGGGAACACTTCCCATAACACCTGATGTACTCGTTACATCATAAAAAGAGTGGCATCTACCCTAATGTTAGTCTCTCTTTTTATCCCGAGGTTTATCCCGGATCTGGGCCCTGTCCGGATCGGATGGTGGACCTGCCTGGACATGACCAGCTCATCCTGGAGTGTCTGCTGAGCCGTGTCAAATGGTGTCTCCTCCGAATGTGCCTCACTGTCACGACATGCTCAAAACCCGTCTTCGGCGCAATAATTCCGATCTTTCATGTATTCATACTCTTGTGTAATCGACGCACCATCCCATCATTTATTTCCAAATAAATCTGTCTCTTCCGTTATACCCTGAAATTTTGAATATTCCAATCTAATATGATTTCTGACCTGTAAGGTTGCCAGAATAATAATCTTACACGGTGTGTTAATAGGCCAGAGGAGAACTGGCACCCCGACTGAGTCTGGTTTCTCCGAAGGTTTATTTTTCTCCATCACGCCCTGATGGAGTTTTGGTTCCTTGCCACTGTCGCCTTTGGCTCGGCTTGCTCAGTTGGGGACACTAAAAATATGATTAAAGTTATTCAACTTATTATACAAATAAAATGTATGAATTAGGTCTTATTTAATTCTATAAACTTAAATACTGATCTGCCAACATTGTTGCTATATGATAAATTAAAATAAGCTGATAACATCACTGTTTTCTCCAGTACGACTGTACAGCCAAATCTAATTTTGTCGCAATATTATCCCGTTTGACACTGTGAAGCTGCTTTGACACAATCGTGATTGTAAAAGCGCTATATAAATAAAGTTGATTGATTGATTGATTGATTGAATACAATACAGCTTTAATTAAAGGTACAGCACATTTGTAATTTATTCATTATATAATTATTTTATCTACCTATGTGTAAGCACAGTGCACTGTTAATGTAGAAGCTGTGTATTTACAATGTTAAAGTGGCTGACAACAATAAATAATCTTATTAGGAATAAACTGCCTCATTTTTGAACTGTGCAGAGCTGTAGCTAAATAGTTAGGGCTACTGTATTTTTATGTTGGTCATTATGGTGGTACTTGCTTGGACAGCCAAATATTTTCTGAGGTTGTACTTGGTATAAAAGTTTGAGACCCACTGGTGTATACTACTACATAAAAATGAATTTATTCAATAATCACAAAAAGTCAAAATAGACACACACAAAAAAATCGAAATACAGTGTATACTATTACATAAAAGTGAATTATTCAAATATCACAAAATAGACAAAAATAGAATTTGGTATTAGAATTTGGCAAAATTAGATTTTGTGTCCATTTTGACTTTCTTTGATAATTGAATAAATTCACTTTTACGTAATAGTATACACTTTCGTATTTTGAGATTTTGTCCATTTTGAATTTTTGTGATAATTGAATAAATGCACTTTTACATAATAGTATACACTGTCGTATTTTGAGTTTTTTTGTCTATTTTGAATTTGTGTGATAAGTCTGCGGAGCGATGGCGTCACAGGGATGACGGGTGGATCCTGTGTTTCGTCCGTGTTTCGTGGTTCTGTGATCGCTTCGCGCGTTTCCATGTAAACAGAATGTAAACAGAAAACAGCTAAATCCAGGGATTGCAAAGAACAGGAAGTGGGAGGTGTTTCAGACTGTCAATCATTCCCGAACAGTGTGGGACCCTAAGGCTAAACCAAAGGGCCTTTTAGGTGGCCATCTAAACATTAGAACTATACTGTATAAGAGTGAGCAAATACAGCATATGTTACTTGATTCAAACCTGGACTTTTTATGTTTATCTGAAACCTGGCCTAATCAAAATGCTCCATCAGCAGCTCTGAATATTCCCGGTTATAACATCTACAGGAAAGACAGGCAGGGATCAAAAAAGGGAGAAGGAGTGATGATTTATATAAAAAGTACATTACATGTGTCTCGAAATTCAGTGGTCAAATTGTAACCTATTAGAATGTTTAGGTCTCAATGTCAGCCTTTCTCCACAAATGTCATTTGCCCTTGTTGTAATTTACAGGCCTCCATCTACAGATAACAGTTTTTATGAAAATTTTGAAAAGCTTTTAAAAGAAAGCAATCTTGATAAAGAGTGTATTATTATGGTGGATTTTAACATCAATTGGGAGAACAAACCCTCTAGAAAAAAACTCAAACAAATCACAGACAGGTTTGGTTTGACACAAGTTCTCCGTGGGCCAACACGAATAACAAACTCTTCCAGGACACAAATTGATCTCATATTTACAAATAGGCCAGAACGAATTACAAAATCCTTTAATATGTTAACAAGTTTATCAGATCACAATTTAACTCTCGTCACTAGAAAGCTTAACAAAAAAACGTTTTCATCCTTGTGCGAGAGGAAAAAAAGAAATTATCACAATTCCAAAAAATACATATCAACAGTTTATAGCTGAAGCTAACCAAATACATTGGGACGACATTTTACCTTTAGCTGATTATGAAAAGGACAGCAAAATATTTCTGAAAACACTTGAGAGAACTATTAAAGAATTCACTCAAAAAATCAAGCTCAAACAACACAAAAACACTCTACCCTGGATAAACCAAGACATTATAAAACTTATGAAAGAACGAGACCAAGCTCTAAAAATAGCAAATAAAACTAAATCAACTCATAGAGGACGGTTCACCATGTTGAGAAATAAAGTTATACAGTCTTGTTCAAAATAATAGCAGTACAATGTGACTAACCAGAATAATCAAGGTTTTTAGTATATTTTTTTATTGCTACGTGGCAAACAAGTTACCAGTAGGTTCAGTAGATTCTCAGAAAACAAACAAGACCCAGCATTCATGATATGCACGCTCTTAAGGCTGTGCAATTGGGCAATTAGTTGAAAGGGGTGTGTTCAAAAAAATAGCAGTGTGGCATTCAATCACTGAGGTCATCAATTTTGTGAAGAAACAGGTGTGAATCAGGTGGCCCCTATTTAAGGATGAAGCCAACACTTGTTGAACATGCATTGGAAAGCTGAGGAAAATGGGTCGTTCAAGACATTGTTCAGAAGAACAGCGTACTTTGATTAAAAAGTTGATTAGAGAGGGGAAAACCTATAAAGAGGTGCAAAAAATGATAGGCTGTTCAGCTAAAATGATCTCCAATGCCTTAAAATGCAGAGCAAAACCAGAGAGACGTGGAAGAAAACGGAAGACAACCATCAAAATGGATAGAAGAATAACCAGAATGGCAAAGGCTCAGCCAATGATCACCTCCAGGATGATCAAAGACAGTCTGGAGTTACCTGCAGAGGTGGTAAAAGTACTCAAAAGTTATACTCGAGTGAAAGTATATATACCTAAATAAAATAATACTCCAGTAAAAGTAGAAAGTCCTCCATTCAAACATCACTTGAGTAAAAGTACAAAAGTATCAGATTTAAAACGTACTCAAGTACCGAAAGTAAAAAGTAAATATTCAAATGAACTGTAAATATCAATAATTAAGCAGATAAAATCTTTTGGGACTAATATGCAGTGCTTTAATTGAACAAATGATAAGATTAGATACTGCAATTAAGAATTTGTTAGATTTGCAATTAATACGAGACAATGAAGCACCTTAACGCAGTATAGGGGTTAAACTTAACATAGACATGTTCCATAACATTAGCTCCATAAAACAGATGAGGAGCAAGATACTATTAACTAATTCAAAATTAATTCAAAAGCCATAACCACAATGACATATTACATAACAATTAGTTAATAGTCATGTGCCTCAACAAGTAAAGTCATACTATAATTTTGCCAATTGCTATGATTAATGATTAATTAAACACAACTGAGAGTCGGAATGCATGGCTTTGAATACATGAATTTACATTATTAGTTAATGTAATATGTTATTAGGGAATTAATGATGTCAATAGCAATTCATATATTACTTAATCTATTAATCATAGAGAATGTTCATTAGTTGCTGATGCAGTAATCATTAATAAATGGTTTAGTTCTTCATTAGTAATACATTAACTCATGATTATCTGTGCATTAGTTAGGCATGAATTATAATAGTGCACCTGTATTGTAAAATGTTACCGATGTTTTCATAGTAAATTGTGTGCCGCAAAATAAAAAAGTCGGGGAAACACTGAGCTAACGTTAGTGTGACAAACCTGACTTGTCAGCTTTTCCAAGTCTATACCCGACTGGATCATCCATGAATGACCAGACCGGTTTGGAGATCAAGTGTAATAAATACTTAATACTTGGAGCGGGCATGGGGAAATGTATTGGAGTAAAAAGTACACTTTGCCTTTAATATTGTAGTGGAGTAAGAGTAAAAGTAGATGCATATAAAATATACTCAAGTAAAGTACAGATCCCCGAAAAAAATACTTAAGTAAAGTATCAAAGTATTTTTACTTGATTACTTAAGTACTGTGACAGTTAGAAGACGTCTGTGTGAAGCTAATCTATTTTCAAGAATCCCCCGCAAAGTCCCTCTGTTAAAAAAAAGGCATGTGCAGAAGAGGTTACAATTTGCCAAAGAACACATCAACTGGCCTAAAGAGAAATGGAGGAACATTTTGTGGACTGATGAGAGTAAAATTGTTCTTTTTGGGTCCAAGGGCCACAGGCAGTTTGTGAGACGACCCCCAAACTCTGAATTCAAGCCACAGTACACAGTGAAGACAGTGAAGCATGGAGGTGCAAGCATCATGATATGGGCATGTTTCTCCTACTATGGTGTTGGGCCTATTTATCGCATACCAGGGATCATGGATCAGTTTGCATATGTTAAAATACTTGAAGAGGTCATGTTGCCCTATGCTGAAGAGGACATGCCCTTGAAACGGTTGTTTCAACAAGACAATGACCCAAAACACACTAGTAAACGGGCAAAGTCTTGGTTCCAAACCAACAAAATTAATGTTATGGAGTGGCCAGCCCAATCTCCAGACCTTAATCCAATTGAGAACTTGTGGGGTGATATCAAAAATGCTGTTTCTGAAGCAAAACCAAGAAATGTGAATGAATTGTGGAATGTTGTTAAAGAATCATGGAGTGGAATAACAGCTGAGAGGTGCCACAAGTTGGTTGACTCCATGCCACACAGATGTCAAGCAGTTTTAAAAAACTGTGGTCATACAACTAAATATTAGTTTAGTGATTCACAGGATTGCTAAATCCCAGAAAAAAAATGTCTGTACAAAATAGTTTTGAGTTTGTACAGTCAAAGGTAGACACTGCTATTTTTTTGAACACACCCCTTTCAACTAATTGCCCAATTGCACAGCCTTAAGAGCGTGCATATCATGAATGCTGGGTCTCATTTGTTTTCTGACAATCTACTGAACCTACTGGTAACTTGTTTGCCACGTAGCAATAAAAAATATACTAAAAACCTTGATTATTCTGGTTAGTCACATTGTACTGCTATTATTTTGAATAAGACTGTACATGCACTCTATGATCTTCTCACATATGAATTATTGTTTACCCATTTGGTCACAAGCTAGTGTCACATCTCTGAAACCTCTTCAATCACTTTACAAACAAACTGTAAAATATTGGATAAGAAACCATGCATTTCTCATCATTGTCCAATATTACAAAAACACATATTATTTAGCTGGGAAAACATGGTAAAATTTGCAGATCTATGTTTTTCTATTAAATTATTCATGGTCTATTATCCCCTCCTCTACATCAGTTTATTAACATTCGAACGACTGATTATAGCAGAACCAGAGGTGCAGCGAGGGGAGATTGTATTATTCCTTTTAGGTAAAGTGTATTTGGCAAAACCGCTTTTTTTGTTCGAGCTCCTACTGAGTGGAACCTTATAAATTAGAAATGTAACCACATACAGTACATTTAAGATTCAGTTAAAGCAATGGTTAATTGATAATCAGAGCTGTCAACATTAGCCCAATACTAGATATGTTTTCGCTGCCTCCTGGCACATATACACAAAGTTCTTGCTTTGTGTGTATGTGGTCATGTATTTGTCTGATGTTGGTCCGTGTTTTTATTGTACATCTTAACTTAGTGCTTGTTTAAATTGTATTGTAGTTATATTGTTATGTAAAATTTAACTTTTTACTCTCTTTTTGGATGACATCTGTCTGAACTACAGGTGAAAAATAGCCTTTTGGCTAACTCTGGCATATTGACAGAAATGTTTATTAATATGAACTGTCTCTGTAAATAAAAAAACAAACAAACAAACAAACAAACAAATAAATAAATAAATAAGTAAATTGAATAAATTATCTTTTACTTTATAGTATACAGTCGTATTTTGAGTTTTTTGTCCATTTTTACTTTTTGTGATAATTGAATAAATTCACCTTTACGTAATAGTATACACTGTCGTATTTTGATATTTTTGTCCATTTTGAATTTTTTTGATTATTTAATTTTTTTACTTTTACGTAATAGTATACACTGTCGTATTTTGAGTTTTTTGTCCATTTTTACTTTTTGTGATAATTGAAAAAATGCACTTTTACATTATAGTATACACTGTCATATTTTGGTGTTTTTGTCAATTTTTACTTTTTGTAATAATTGAATAAATTCACTTTTACGTAATAGTATACACTGTCGTATTTTGAGTTTTTTGTCCATTTTTACTTTTTGTGATAATTGAATAAATTCACCTTTACGTAATAGTATACACTGTCGTATTTTTATATTTTTGTCCATTTTGATTTTTTTTGATAATTGAAAAAATGCACTTTTACGTAATAGTATACACTGTCGTATTTTAAATTTTTTGTCCATTTTTACTTTTTGTGATAATTGAATAAATTCACCTTTACGTAATAGTATACACTGTCATATTTTGATATTTTTGTCCATTTTGATTTTTTTTGATAATTGAAAAAATGCACTTTTACGTAATAGTATACACGGTCGTATTTTGATATTTTTGTCCATTTTAAATTTATGTGATAATTGAAAAAAATTCACTTTTACATAATAGTATACACTGTCGTATTTTGACATTTTTGTCCATTTTGATTTTTTTTGATAATTGAAAAAATGCACTTTTACGTAATAGTATACACTGTCGTATTTTGAGTTTTTTGTCCATTTTAACTTTTTGTGATAATTGAATAAATTCACCTTTACGTAATAGTATACACTGTCGTATTTTGATATTTTTGTCCATTTTGATTTTTTTGATAATTGAAAAAATGCACTTTTACGTAATAGTATACCCTGTCGTATATTGAGTTTTTTGTCCATTTTAACTTTTTGTGATAATTGAATAAATTCACCTTTACGTAATAGTATACACTGTCGTATTTTGATATTTTTGTCCATTTTGAATTTTTGTGATAATTGAAAAAATGCACTTTTACGTAATAGTATACACTGTCGTATTTTGAGTTTTTTTGTCAATTTTTACTTTTTGTGATAATTGAATAAATTCACCTTTACGTAATAGTATACACTGTCGTATTTTGATATTTTTGTCCATTTTGATTTTTTTGATTATAGAAAAAATGCACTTTTACGTAATAGTATACACTGTCGTATTTTGAGTTTTTTGTCAATTTTTACTTTTTGTGATAATTGAATAAATTCACCTTTACGTAATAGTATACACTGTCGTATTTTGATATTTTTGTCCATTTTGAATTTTTGTGATAATTGAAAAAATGCACTTTTACGTAATAGTATACACTGTCGTATTTTGAGTTTTTTGTCCATTTTTACTTTTTGTGATAATTGAATAAATTCACCTTTACGTAATAGTATACACTGTCGTATTTTGATAATTTTGTCCATTTTGATTTTTTTGATAATTGAAAAAATGCACTTTTACGTAATAGTATACACTGTCGTATTTTGAGTTTTTTTGTCCATTTTTACTTTTTGTGATAATTGAATAAATTCACCTTTACGTAATAGTATACACTGTCGTATTTTGATATTTTTGTCCATTTTGATTTTTTTGATTATAGAAAAAATGCACTTTTACGTAATAGTATACACTGTCGTATTTTGAGTTTTTTGTCCATTTTTACTTTTTGTGATAATTGAATAAATTCACCTTTACGTAATAGTATACACTGTCGTATTTTGATATTTTTGTCCATTTTGATTTTTTTTGATAATTGAAAAAATGCACTTTTACGTAATAGTATACCCTGTCGTATATTGAGTTTTTTGTCCATTTTAACTTTTTGTGATAATTGAATAAATTCACCTTTACGTAATAGTATACACTGTCGTATTTTGATATTTTTGTCCATTTTGAATTTTTGTGATAATTGAAAAAATGCACTTTTACGTAATAGTATACACTGTCGTATTTTGAGTTTTTTGTCCATTTTTACTTTTTGTGATAATTGAATAAATTCACCTTTACGTAATAGTATACACTGTCGTATTTTGATATTTTTGTCCATTTTGATTTTTTTGATAATAGAAAAAATGCACTTTTACGTAATAGTATACACTGTCGTATTTTGAGTTTTTTTGTCCATTTTTACTTTTTGTGATAATTGAATAAATTCACCTTTTCGTAACAGTATACACTGTCGTATTTTGATATTTTTGTCCATTTTGATTTTTTTTTATAATTGAAAATTTTTACTTTTACGTAATAGTATACACTGTCGTATTTTGAGTTTTTTGTCAATTTTTACTTTTTGTGATAATTGAATAAATTCACCTTTACGCAATAGTATACACTGTCGTATTTTGATATTTTTGTCCATTTTGATTTTTTTTGATAATTGAAAAAATGCACTTTTACGTAATAGTATACACTGTCGTATTTTGATATTTTTGTCCATTTTGATTTTTTTGATAATAGAAAAAATGCACTTTTACGTAATAGTATACACTGTCGTATTTTGAGTTTTTTTGTCCATTTTTACTTTTTGTGATAATTGAATAAATTCACCTTTACGTAATAGTATACACTGTCGTATTTTGATATTTTTGTCCATTTTGAATTTTTGTGATAATTGAAAAAATGCACTTTTACGTAATAGTATACACTGTCGTATTTTGAGTTTTTTGTCCATTTTTACTTTTTGTGATAATTGAATAAATTCACCTTTACGTAATAGTATACACTGTCGTATTTTGATATTTTTGTCCATTTTGATTTTTTTGATAATAGAAAAAATGCACTTTTACGTAATAGTATACACTGTCGTATTTTGAGTTTTTTTGTCCATTTTTACTTTTTGTGATAATTGAATAAATTCACCTTTTCGTAACAGTATACACTGTCGTATTTTGATATTTTTGTCCATTTTGATTTTTTTTTATAATTGAAAATTTTTACTTTTACGTAATAGTATACACTGTCGTATTTTGAGTTTTTTGTCAATTTTTACTTTTTGTGATAATTGAATAAATTCACCTTTACGCAATAGTATACACTGTCGTATTTTGATATTTTTGTCCATTTTGATTTTTTTTGATAATTGAAAAAATGCACTTTTACGTAATAGTATACACTGTCGTATTTTGATTTTTTTGTCCATTTTTACTTTTTGTGATAATTGAATAAATTCACCTTTACGCAATAGTATACACTGTCGTATTTTGATATTTTTGTCCATTTTGAATTTTTGTGATAATTGAAAAAATGCACTTTTACGTAATAGTATACACTGTCGTATTTTGAGTTTTTTTGTCCATTTTTACTTTTTGTGATAATTAAATAAATTCACCTTTACGTAATAGTATACACTGTCGTATTTTGATATTTTTGTCCATTTTGATTTTTTTTGATAATTGAAAAAATGCACTTTTACGTAATAGTATACACTGTCGTATTTTGAGTTTTTTGTCCATTTTTACTTTTTGTGATAATTGAATAAATTCACCTTTACGTAATAGTATACACTGACGTATTTTGATATTTTTGTCCATTTTGAATTTTTGTGATAATTGAAAAAATGCACTTTTACGTAATAGTATACACTGTCGTATTTTGAGTTTTTTGTCCATTTTTACTTTTTGTGATAATTGAATAAATTCACCTTTACGTAATAGTATACACTGTCGTATTTTGATATTTTTGTCCATTTTGAATTTTTGAGATAATTGAAAAAATGCACTTTTACGTAATAGTATACACTGTCGTATTGTGAGTTTTTTCTCCATTTTTACTTTTTGTGATAATTGAATAAATTCACCTTTACGTAACAGTATACACTGTCGTATTTTGATATTTTTGTCCATTTTGATTTTTTTTTATAATTGAAAATTTTTACTTTTACGTAATAGTATACACTGTCGTATTTTGAGTTTTTTTTGTCAATTTTTACTTTTTGTGATAATTGAATAAATTCACCTTTACGTAATAGTATACACTGTCGTATTTTGATATTTTTGTCCATTTTGAATTTTTGTGATAATTGAAAAAATGCACTTTTACGTAATAGTATACACTGTCGTATTTTGAGTTTTTTGTCCATTTTTACTTTTTGTGATAATTGAATAAATTCACCTTTACGTAATAGTATACACTGTCGTATTTTGATATTTTTGTCCATTTTGATTTTTTTGATAATTGAAAAAATGCACTTTTACGTAATAGTATACACTGTCGTATTTTGAGTTTTTTTTGTCCATTTTTACTTTTTGTGATAATTGAATAAATTCACCTTTACGTAACAGTATACACTGTCGTATTTTGATATTTTTGTCCATTTTGATTTTTTTTTATAATTGAAAATTTTTACTTTTACGTAATAGTATACACTGTCGTATTTTGAGTTTTTTTTGTCAATTTTTACTTTTTGTGATAATTGAATAAATTCACCTTTACGTAATAGTATACACTGTCGTATTTTGATATTTTTGTCCATTTTGAATTTTTGTGATAATTGAAAAAATGCACTTTTACGTAATAGTATACACTGTCGTATTTTGATATTTTTGTCCATTTTGATTTTTTTTATTATTGAAAATTTTTACTTTTACGTAATAGTATACACTGTCGTATTTTGAGTTTTTTGTCAATTTTTACTTTTTGTGATAATTGAATAAATTCACCTTTACGCAATAGTATACACTGTCGTATTTTGATATTTTTGTCCATTTTGAATTTTTGTGATAATTGAAAAAATGCACTTTTACGTAATAGTATACACTGTCGTATTTTGAGTTTTTTGTCAATTTTTACTTTTTGTGATAATTGAATAAATTCACCTTTACGTAATAGTATACACTGTCGTATTTTGATATTTTTGTCCATTTTGATTTTTTTTGATAATTGAAAAAATGCACTTTTACGTAATAGTATACACTGTCGTATTTTGAGTTTTTTTGTCCATTTTTACTTTTTGTGATAATTGAATAAATTCACCTTTACGTAATAGTATACACTGTCGTATTTTGATATTTTTGTCCATTTTGAATTTTTGTGATAATTGAAAAAATGCACTTTTACGTAATAGTATACACTGTCGTATTTTGATATTTTTGTCCATTTTAATTTTTTTTTATAATTGAAAATTTTTATTTTTACGTAATAGTATACACTGTCGTATTTTGACATTTTTGTCCATTTTGATTTTTTTTGATAATTGAAAAAATGCACTTTTACTTAATAGTATACACTGTCGTATTGTGAGTTTTTTGTCCATTTTTACTTTTTGTGATAATTGAATAAATTCACCTTTACGTAATAGTATACACTGTCGTATTTTGATATTTTTGTCCATTTTGATTTTTTTTGATAATTGAAAAAATGCACTTTTACGTAATAGTATACACTGTCGTATTTTGAGTTTTTTGTCCATTTTAACTTTTTATGATAATTGAATAAATTCACCTTTACGTAATAGTATACACTGTCGTATTTTGATATTTTTGTCCATTTTGAATTTTTGTGATAATTGAAAAAATGCACTTTTACGTAATAGTATACACTGTCGTATTTTGAGTTTTTTTGTCAATTTTTACTTTTTGTGATAATTGAATAAATTCACCTTTACGTAATAGTATACACTGTCGTATTTTGATATTTTTGTCCATTTTGAATTTTTGTGATAATTGAAAAAATGCACTTTTACGTAATAGTATACACTGTTGTATTTTGAGTTTTTTGTCCATTTTTACTTTTTGTGATAATTGAATAAATTCACCTTTACGTAATAGTATACACTGTCGTATTTTGATATTTTTGTCCATTTTGATTTTTTTGATAATAGAAAAAATGCACTTTTACGTAATAGTATACACTGTCGTATTTTGAGTTTTTTTGTCCATTTTTACTTTTTGTGATAATTGAATAAATTCACCTTTTCGTAACAGTATACACTGTCGTATTTTGATATTTTTGTCCATTTTGATTTTTTTTTATAATTGAAAATTTTTACTTTTACGTAATAGTATACACTGTCGTATTTTGAGTTTTTTGTCAATTTTTACTTTTTGTGATAATTGAATAAATTCACCTTTACGCAATAGTATACACTGTCGTATTTTGATATTTTTGTCCATTTTGATTTTTTTTGATAATTGAAAAAATGCACTTTTACGTAATAGTATACACTGTCGTATTTTGAGTTTTTTTGTCCATTTTTACTTTTTGTGATAATTGAATAAATTCACCTTTACGTAATAGTATACACTGTCGTATTTTGATATTTTTGTCCATTTTGATTTTTTTTGATAATTGAAAAAATGCACTTTTACGTAATAGTATACACTGTTGTATTTTGGGTTTTTTGTCCATTTTTACTTTTTGTGATAATTGAATAAATTCACCTTTACGTAATAGTATACACTGTCGTATTTTGATATTTTTGTCCATTTTGAATTTTTGTGATAATTGAAAAAATGCACTTTTACGTAATAGTATACACTGTCGTATTGTGAGTTTTTTCTCCATTTTTACTTTTTGTGATAATTGAATAAATTCAGGTTTACATAATAGTATACACTGTCGTATTTTGATATTTTTGTCCATTTTGATTTTTTTTGAATATTGAAAAAATGCACTTTTACGTAATAGTATACACTGTCGTATTTTGAGTTTTTTGTCCATTTTTACTTTTTGTGATAATTGAATAAATTCACCTTTACGCAATAGTATACACTGTCGTATTTTGATATTTTTGTCCATTTTGAATTTTTGTGATAATTGAAAAAATGCACTTTTACGTAATAGTATACACTGTCGTATTTTGAGTTTTTTTGTCCATTTTTACTTTTTGTGATAATTAAATAAATTCACCTTTACGTAATAGTATACACTGTCGTATTTTGATATTTTTGTCCATTTTGATTTTTTTTGATAATTGAAAAAATGCACTTTTACGTAATAGTATACACTGTCGTATTTTGAGTTTTTTGTCCATTTTTACTTTTTGTGATAATTGAATAAATTCACCTTTACGTAATAGTATACACTGTCGTATTTTGATATTTTTGTCCATTTTGAATTTTTGTGATAATTGAAAAAATGCACTTTTACGTAATAGTATACACTGTTGTATTTTGGGTTTTTTGTCCATTTTTACTTTTTGTGATAATTGAATAAATTCACCTTTACGTAATAGTATACACTGTCGTATTTTGATATTTTTGTCCATTTTGAATTTTTGAGATAATTGAAAAAATGCACTTTTACGTAATAGTATACACTGTCGTATTGTGAGTTTTTTCTCCATTTTTACTTTTTGTGATAATTGAATAAATTCACCTTTACGTAACAGTATACACTGTCGTATTTTGATATTTTTGTCCATTTTGATTTTTTTTTATAATTGAAAATTTTTACTTTTACGTAATAGTATACACTGTCGTATTTTGAGTTTTTTTTGTCAATTTTTACTTTTTGTGATAATTGAATAAATTCACCTTTACGTAATAGTATACACTGTCGTATTTTGATATTTTTGTCCATTTTGAATTTTTGTGATAATTGAAAAAATGCACTTTTACGTAATAGTATACACTGTCGTATTTTGAGTTTTTTGTCCATTTTTACTTTTTGTGATAATTGAATAAATTCACCTTTACGTAATAGTATACACTGTCGTATTTTGATATTTTTGTCCATTTTGATTTTTTTGATAATTGAAAAAATGCACTTTTACGTAATAGTATACACTGTCGTATTTTGAGTTTTTTTTGTCCATTTTTACTTTTTGTGATAATTGAATAAATTCACCTTTACGTAACAGTATACACTGTCGTATTTTGATATTTTTGTCCATTTTGATTTTTTTTTATAATTGAAAATTTTTACTTTTACGTAATAGTATACACTGTCGTATTTTGAGTTTTTTTTGTCAATTTTTACTTTTTGTGATAATTGAATAAATTCACCTTTACGTAATAGTATACACTGTCGTATTTTGATATTTTTGTCCATTTTGAATTTTTGTGATAATTGAAAAAATGCACTTTTACGTAATAGTATACACTGTCGTATTTTGATATTTTTGTCCATTTTGATTTTTTTTATTATTGAAAATTTTTACTTTTACGTAATAGTATACACTGTCGTATTTTGAGTTTTTTGTCAATTTTTACTTTTTGTGATAATTGAATAAATTCACCTTTACGCAATAGTATACACTGTCGTATTTTGATATTTTTGTCCATTTTGAATTTTTGTGATAATTGAAAAAATGCACTTTTACGTAATAGTATACACTGTCGTATTTTGAGTTTTTTGTCAATTTTTACTTTTTGTGATAATTGAATAAATTCACCTTTACGTAATAGTATACACTGTCGTATTTTGATATTTTTGTCCATTTTGATTTTTTTTGATAATTGAAAAAATGCACTTTTACGTAATAGTATACACTGTCGTATTTTGAGTTTTTTTGTCCATTTTTACTTTTTGTGATAATTGAATAAATTCACCTTTACGTAATAGTATACACTGTCGTATTTTGATATTTTTGTCCATTTTGAATTTTTGTGATAATTGAAAAAATGCACTTTTACGTAATAGTATACACTGTCGTATTTTGATATTTTTGTCCATTTTAATTTTTTTTTATAATTGAAAATTTTTATTTTTACGTAATAGTATACACTGTCGTATTTTGACATTTTTGTCCATTTTGATTTTTTTTGATAATTGAAAAAATGCACTTTTACTTAATAGTATACACTGTCGTATTGTGAGTTTTTTGTCCATTTTTACTTTTTGTGATAATTGAATAAATTCACCTTTACGTAATAGTATACACTGTCGTATTTTGATATTTTTGTCCATTTTGATTTTTTTTGATAATTGAAAAAATGCACTTTTACGTAATAGTATACACTGTCGTATTTTGAGTTTTTTGTCCATTTTAACTTTTTATGATAATTGAATAAATTCACATTTACGTAATAGTATACACTGTCGTATTTTGATATTTTTGTCCATTTTGATTTTTTTTGAATATTGAAAAAATGCACTTTTACGTAATAGTATACACTGTCGTATTTTGAGTTTTTTTGTCCATTTTTACTTTTTGTGATAATTGAATAAATTCACCTTTACGTAATAGTATACACTGTCGTATTTTGATATTTTTGTCCATTTTGATTTTTTTTGATAATTGAAAAAATGCACTTTTACGTAATAGTATACACTGTCGTATTTTGAGTTTTTTGTCCATTTTTACTCTTTGTGATAATTGAATAAATTCACCTTTACGTAATAGTATACACTGTCGTATTTTGATAATTTTGTCCATTTTGATTTTTTTGATAATTGAAAAAATGCACTTTTACGTAATAGTATACACTGTCGTATTTTGAGTTTTTTGTCCATTTTTACTTTTTGTGATAATTGAATAAATTCACCTTTACGTAATAGTATACACTGTCGTATTTTGATATTTTTGTCCATTTTGATTTTTTTTGATAATTGAAAAAATGCACTTTTACGTAATAGTATACCCTGTCGTATATTGAGTTTTTTGTCCATTTTAACTTTTTGTGATAATTGAATAAATTCACCTTTACGTAATAGTATACACTGTCGTATTTTGATATTTTTGTCCATTTTGAATTTTTGTGATAATTGAAAAAATGCACTTTTACGTAATAGTATACACTGTCGTATTTTGAGTTTTTTTGTCAATTTTTACTTTTTGTGATAATTGAATAAATTCACCTTTACGTAATAGTATACACTGTCGTATTTTGATATTTTTGTCCATTTTGAATTTTTGTGATAATTGAAAAAATGCACTTTTACGTAATAGTATACACTGTTGTATTTTGAGTTTTTTGTCCATTTTTACTTTTTGTGATAATTGAATAAATTCACCTTTACGTAATAGTATACACTGTCGTATTTTGATATTTTTGTCCATTTTGATTTTTTTGATAATAGAAAAAATGCACTTTTACGTAATAGTATACACTGTCGTATTTTGAGTTTTTTTGTCCATTTTTACTTTTTGTGATAATTGAATAAATTCACCTTTTCGTAACAGTATACACTGTCGTATTTTGATATTTTTGTCCATTTTGATTTTTTTTTATAATTGAAAATTTTTACTTTTACGTAATAGTATACACTGTCGTATTTTGAGTTTTTTGTCAATTTTTACTTTTTGTGATAATTGAATAAATTCACCTTTACGCAATAGTATACACTGTCGTATTTTGATATTTTTGTCCATTTTGATTTTTTTTGATAATTGAAAAAATGCACTTTTACGTAATAGTATACACTGTCGTATTTTGATTTTTTTTTGTCAATTTTTACTTTTTGTGATAATTGAATAAATTCACCTTTACGTAATAGTATACACTGTCGTATTTTGATATTTTTGTCCATTTTGATTTTTTTTGATAATTGAAAAAATGCACTTTTACGTAATAGTATACACTGTCGTATTTTGAGTTTTTTTGTCCATTTTTACTTTTTGTGATAATTGAATAAATTCACCTTTACGTAATAGTATACACTGTCGTATTTTGATATTTTTGTCCATTTTGAATTTTTGTGATAATTGAAAAAATGCACTTTTACGTAATAGTATACACTGTCGTATTTTGATATTTTTGTCCATTTTAATTTTTTTTTATAATTGAAAATTTTTATTTTTACGTAATAGTATACACTGTCGTATTTTGACATTTTTGTCCATTTTGATTTTTTTTGATAATTGAAAAAATGCACTTTTACTTAATAGTATACACTGTCGTATTGTGAGTTTTTTGTCCATTTTTACTTTTTGTGATAATTGAATAAATTCACCTTTACGTAATAGTATACACTGTCGTATTTTGATATTTTTGTCCATTTTGATTTTTTTTGATAATTGAAAAAATGCACTTTTACGTAATAGTATACACTGTCGTATTTTGAGTTTTTTGTCCATTTTAACTTTTTATGATAATTGAATAAATTCACCTTTACGTAATAGTATACACTGTCGTATTTTGATATTTTTGTCCATTTTGAATTTTTGTGATAATTGAAAAAATGCACTTTTACGTAATAGTATACACTGTCGTATTTTGAGTTTTTTTGTCAATTTTTACTTTTTGTGATAATTGAATAAATTCACCTTTACGTAATAGTATACACTGTCGTATTTTGATATTTTTGTCCATTTTGAATTTTTGTGATAATTGAAAAAATGCACTTTTACGTAATAGTATACACTGTTGTATTTTGAGTTTTTTGTCCATTTTTACTTTTTGTGATAATTGAATAAATTCACCTTTACGTAATAGTATACACTGTCGTATTTTGATATTTTTGTCCATTTTGATTTTTTTGATAATAGAAAAAATGCACTTTTACGTAATAGTATACACTGTCGTATTTTGAGTTTTTTTGTCCATTTTTACTTTTTGTGATAATTGAATAAATTCACCTTTTCGTAACAGTATACACTGTCGTATTTTGATATTTTTGTCCATTTTGATTTTTTTTTATAATTGAAAATTTTTACTTTTACGTAATAGTATACACTGTCGTATTTTGAGTTTTTTGTCAATTTTTACTTTTTGTGATAATTGAATAAATTCACCTTTACGCAATAGTATACACTGTCGTATTTTGATATTTTTGTCCATTTTGATTTTTTTTGATAATTGAAAAAATGCACTTTTACGTAATAGTATACACTGTCGTATTTTGAGTTTTTTTGTCCATTTTTACTTTTTGTGATAATTGAATAAATTCACCTTTACGTAATAGTATACACTGTCGTATTTTGATATTTTTGTCCATTTTGATTTTTTTTGATAATTGAAAAAATGCACTTTTACGTAATAGTATACACTGTTGTATTTTGGGTTTTTTGTCCATTTTTACTTTTTGTGATAATTGAATAAATTCACCTTTACGTAATAGTATACACTGTCGTATTTTGATATTTTTGTCCATTTTGAATTTTTGTGATAATTGAAAAAATGCACTTTTACGTAATAGTATACACTGTCGTATTTTGAGTTTTTTTGTCCATTTTTACTTTTTGTGATAATTGAACAAATTCACCTTTACGTAATAGTATACACTGTCGTATTTTGATATTTTTGTCCATTTTGAATTTTTGTGATAATTGAAAAAATGCACTTTTAAGTAATAGTATACACTGTCGTATTTTGAGTTTTCTGTCCATTTTTACTTTTTGTGATAATTGAATAAATTCACCTTTACCTAATAGTATACACTGTCGTATTTTGATATTTTTGTCCATTTTGATTTTTTTGATAATTGAAAAAATGCACTTTTACGTAATAGTATACACTGTCGTATTTTGAGTTTTTTTGTCCATTTTTACTTTTTGTGATAATTGAATAAATTCACCTTTACGTAACAGTATACACTGTCGTATTTTGATATTTTTGTCCATTTTGATTTTTTTTGATAATTGAAAAAATGCACTTTTACGTAATAGTATACACTGTCGTATTTTGAGTTTTTTGTCCATTTTTACTTTTTGTGATAATTGAATAAATTCACCTTTACGTAATAGTATACACTGTCGTATTTTGATTTTTTTGTCAATTTTTACTTTTTGTGATAATTGAATAAATTCACCTTTACGTAATAGTATACACTGTCGTATTTTGAGTTTTTTTGTCAATTTTTACTTTTTGTGATAATTGAATAAATTCACCTTTACGCAATAGTATACACTGTCGTATTTTGATATTTTTGTCCATTTTGAATTTTTGTGATAATTGAAAAAATGCACTTTTACGTAATAGTATACACTGTCATATTTTGAGTTTTTTGTCAATTTTTACTTTTTGTGATAATTGAATAAATTCACCTTTACGTAATAGTATACACTGTCGTATTTTGATATTTTTGTCCATTTTGATTTTTTTTGATAATTGAAAAAATGCACTTTTACGTATTAGTATACACTGTCGTATTTTGAGTTTTTTTGTCCATTTTTACTTTTTGTGATAATTGAATAAATTCACCTTTACGTAATAGTATACACTGTCGTATTTTGATATTTTTGTCCATTTTGAATTTTTGTGATAATTGAAAAAATGCACTTTTACGTAATAGTATACACTGTCGTATTTTGAGTTTTTTTGTCAATTTTTACTTTTTGTGATAATTGAATAAATTCACCTTTACGTAATAGTATACACTGTCGTATTTTGATATTTTTGTCCATTTTGAATTTTTGTGATAATTGAAAAAATGCACTTTTACGTAATAGTATACACTGTCGTATTTTGAGTTTTTTTGTCAATTTTTACTTTTTGTGATAATTGAATAAATTCACCTTTACATAATAGTATACACTGTCGTATTTTGATATTTTTGTCCATTTTAATTTTTTTTTATAATTGAAAATTTTTACTTTTACGTAATAGTATACACTGTCGTATTTTGGGTTTTTTGTCAATTTTTACTTTTTGTGATAATTGAATAAATTCACCTTTACGCAATAGTATACACTGTTGTATTTATATATCTTTGTCCATTTTGATTTTTTTGATAATAGAAAAAATGCACTTTTACGTAATAGTATACACTGTCGTATTTTGAGTTTTTTTGTCCATTTTTACTTTTTGTGATAATTGAATAAATTCACCTTTACGCAATAGTATACACTGTCGTATTTTGAGTTTTTTTGTCAATTTTTACTTTTTGTGATAATTGAATAAATTCACCTTTACATAATAGTATACACTGTCGTATTTTGATATTTTTGTCCATTTTGATTTTTTTTTATAATTGAAAATTTTTACTTTTACGTAATAGTATACACTGTCGTATTTTGAGTTTTTTGTCAATTTTTACTTTTTGTGATAATTGAATAAATTCACCTTTACGCAATAGTATACACTGTCGTATTTTGATATTTTTTTCCATTTTGAATTTTTGTGATAATTGAAAAAATGCACTTTTACGTAATAGTATACACTGTCGTATTTAGAGTTTTTTCTCCATTTTTACTTTTTGTGATAATTGAATAAATTCACCTTTACATAATAGTATACACTGTCGTATTTTGACATTTTTGTCCATTTTGATTTTTTTTGATAATTGAAAAAATGCACTTTTACGTAATAGTATACACTGTCGTATTTTGAGTTTTTTGTCCATTTTTACTTTTTGTGATAATTGAATAAATTCACCTTTACGTAATAGTATACACTGTCATATTTTGATATTTTTGTCCATTTTGATTTTTTTTGATAATTGAAAAAATGCACTTTTACGTAATAGTATACACTGTCGTATTTTGAGTTTTTTGTCCATTTTAACTTCTTGTGATAATTGAATAAATTCACCTTTACGTAATAGTATACACTGTCGTATTTTGATATTTTTGTCCATTTTGAATTTTTGTGATAATTGAAAAAATGCACTTTTACGTAATAGTATACACTGTCGTATTTTGAGTTTTTTGTCCATTTTTACTTTTTGTGATAATTGAATAAATTCACCTTTACATAATAGTATACACTATCGTATTTTGATACTTTTGTCCATTTTGATTTTTTTGATAATAGAAAAAATGCACTTTTACGTAATAGTATACACTGTCGTATTTTGATATTTTTGTCCATTTTGATTTTTTTTGATAATTGAAAAAATGCACTTTTACGTAATAGTATACCCTGTCGTATATTGAGTTTTTTGTCCATTTTAACTTTTTGTGATAATTGAATAAATTCACCTTTACGTAATAGTATACACTGTCGTATTTTGATATTTTTGTCCATTTTGAATTTTTGTGATAATTGAAAAAATGCACTTTTACGTAATAGTATACACTGTCGTATTTTGAGTTTTTTTGTAAATTTTTACTTTTTGTGATAATTGAATAAATTCACCTTTACGTAATAGTATACACTGTCGTATTTTGATATTTTTGTCCATTTTGAATTTTTGTGATAATTGAAAAAATGCACTTTTACGTAATAGTATACACTGTCGTATTTTGAGTTTTTTGTCCATTTTTACTTTTTGTGATAATTGAATAAATTCACCTTTACGTAATAGTATACACTGTCGTATTTTGATATTTTTGTCCATTTTGATTTTTTTGATAATAGAAAAAATGCACTTTTACGTAATAGTATAAACTGTCGTATTTTGAGTTCCCTATCTCGAGGGAACTTCGAGCTGCGTCGAAACGCTAGGGGACGCCTCTGCGTGCCATGTCATGAAGCACTTGTGTAATCAGTCCAATAGCGGGACGATACGTCACGGGCGGGTGACGTCATCGACCAGGAAGCTATAAAGCATGCCCGGACCAAACAGTCACTAGCTTCTGTGTCTTCACAAGCGCTCTGTGTGAATTGTATGTCCATTTATTGTGTGTGTGTTCAAAAAAAAAAAAGAAAGAAAGAAATATGGCAAGTCAGTATAGGTGTTGTGTTCCTCCCTGTGGGGATACACACGTCCTAATGTGTGATGTGTTTGGGGCTCGAGCATGCCCAGTCAGCTCTCGAGGGGGTCGGCTGCGAGCATTGCGAGAGACTCCCAATGCGCATATTAAGATCACGCCGGGCACTCTTCGAGGAGAGTGCTTTGGCTCGCGGTCCTCAGGGCTCGGGTCCCGCTGTTGCCGAGGCGCAGCGAGGGCTCGCGTCCTGGGGATCGCAGTTGGATCTAGTGGCGGGGTTAGAGACGGGTGATCCCCTATCTCTGCCTTTACCCGCTGGATCTCATGCCTCAGTTAGCGAGCTGGAAGCACGCTCTGCGGTTTTCTTCCGCTCGCGCTGAGGCACAAGCGCAGCAGCACTCCAGCTCCGAGGAACTGGATGTTGTTAGCGCTGAGTATGATCTGCCAAAAGAAAACGACACACACACACTCATAAAAAGAGGTGCTATTGGTGTAACTCGCGCTGTGTCCAGGTTAAGTTTAGACTGGCCGGCCGAGTGTCAAGAAGTTCGCCAAAAAATAAATAAATATATAAATAAAATAAGAAAGAGAAAGAACAATATAATGGCGAGCAGACAGTATGTTTGAGATTACGAGGGGCTGAATCTAGTGGCTCGGATCTCGCGTTTGCCGAGGCAGCGTGTAGATCACGGGTCTACAATATAGATTCTATGACTCGATCGCGGATCTCGCGCTTGCCGAGGCAGCGTGTAGATTACGGGGTTGAGTTTAGTGGCTCAGATCGCGTGTTTGCCGAGGCATCGCGTAGATTATGGGTCTGCATCTATCATTCAGAAAGGGCGACGATGTCTCGCGGGGAAGAGACGCTTGCGAGCTATCTCTCCCCCGAGTCCACATCGTCACACAGCCCCACAGCTGCCCACAACAAGCCGGTAAAAAAAAAAAAAAAAAAAAGTCGGCTTTGGGGGTAGGGCATATTCGGCAGCAGATCAAGCGGCCGCCGGTTTGTATACGGCGGTTGCCCTGCAAGCATATAAAACAAGCAGACCTGCTGGGGGATATTGATATTGAGATGTGAAATATAAAAATATATATATATAATAAATAAATAAATAAATCAAAATGTCCCTCTGGGGCTGTCGGGCGGGGCAGCCTCAGCCGAGTACATCCTTTCTCAAACCTACACCGAGCAAAACAAAGAGAGAGCGTGGCCGCTCGGGGCCCCCCCCGCAGAGAGATCGGGGATCCGGGCGACGCGCTCAGCCGGGACCTTCCCGTGGTAGGGCGGATCTGAGGGCCGTCCTTACTGCTAGGAAGGCCTCGGCTAAGAAGTCCTGACGTCAGAGGCGCAGGACTTCCGATGGCAGTCCCCTCCGGGAGAGTGCGGCTCGCCGAGGCGCCCGCTCTTTCCCGGTGCCATCGGGGGGGGCCGGTCTGCCAACCCTGCCACCATTGGTGCTTCAGGGCGCGGCGGTCCCCGGCGAACATATATCTCCTTGTCCGCCCGGAAACGTAGCGGCTTGGGGATGTTCGCGCCCTCTCGTGAGGGCCCCGGGGCGGTCAGTTCGGTTGCTACCTGCCGGTTATCCGTTACAGGACACCGGGCTGACCACCCAGGAAAATCCAGAGACCAGCCTCGAGAGGCTGGTTCCCTTAGTAGATTTTCTGGCAGCGTGGAAACTTCTGCCGAATATCTCAGAATGGGTCCTGCTCACATTATAAAAAGGGTTCGGGTCACACCCACCCGTGTTCAGCAGGGTTACTCCTACGGTAGTAACCCCCGAGCAGCCTCTGGTCATGGAACGAGAGGTACAGACTCTTCTGCGAAAAGAGGCTATACACGGGTCCCTCCCCTCTGCAGAGAGTCGGGCTTTTACAGCCGGTACTTCATAGTTCCAAAGAAGGATGGAGGGTTAAGGCCTATTTTTAGATCTGCATCAGCTAAACAAAATGCTCACGATAAAACAGATCGTGTGTCACGTCAGGTCCGAGGACTGGTGTGTCACAATAGACCTAAAAAATGTATACTTCCACATCTCCATCCTTCCGCAGCACAGACAGGTCTTCAGGTTTGCTTTTGGGGGCGAAGCTTACCAGTATTGAGTGCTGCCATTCGGCCTAGCTTAATCACCCCACACTTTCACCAAGTGCGTGAATGCAGCTCTGGCTCAGGTGCGACTCCAGGGCATTCCCGTGCTCAACTATATCGACGATTGGCTGATGTTAGCTTAGTCGAAACAGTGGGCGTTCAGCATTGAGATGCTGTTCTCGCCCATATGAGAGTGTTGGGGCTAAGGTTGAACGGAAAGAAATGTGTGCTGGCACCTATAAGCTGCAGAGTACTACTTTTCTGGCGGTAGTCTGGGACACTAAAATAATGTTGGCTCGGCTATCCCCTCCCAGGATAAAAACGATCCTGGATACCGTGAACCAGATAAAGCTAGGTCAGTCACTCACTGTGAAACACTTTCAGAGAGTGTTAGGGCTGATGACAGCAGCGTCCAACGGGGTACCTTTTGGCCTGCGGTACATGAGACCCTTACAGTGGTGGCTCAGGACCAAGGGGTTCTCCCTGAGGGGAAACCCTTTTTCGCTTGATCAAGGTCACGCGGCGCTGCCTACGTGCCTTAGTGAAGTGAAAAGATCCTTGGTTCCTGTCCCAAGGTCCAGTTCTGGGGGCTCCTTGTCGTCGCGTAATGCTAACGACGGATGCCTCCCTAACTGGCTGGGGAGCGGTCATGAGTGGCCGCTCGGCCCAAGGTCTGAGCGGCCGTCAGCTCTCCTGGCACATAAACCAGCTGGAGCTGATGGCTGTGTTTCAATCATATAAAATCAAACACTTCCTCTCAGACCTGCGGGGCCGCCATGTGTTAGTTCGGTCAGACAACACTTTGGTGGTCTCGTATATAAATCACCAGGGGGGGTTGAGATTGCGTCAGGTGTGGAAGCTGACGCGTCATATGCTAACATGGGCCCACGGCAAGATGCTCTCGCTCAGGGCGATGTACATCCCGGGGGTCCTGTATGTAGCGGCAGATTCCCTGTCGAGGCAGGGAGTGATGCCGGGAGAATGGAGACTCCACCCGAGGTGGTGGAGGAGCTGTGGATCCGCTTTGGGCGAGCCCAGGTGGATCTGTTTGCGTCTCGAGAGACGACACACTGTCCAGCATATTTCTCCCTCACGCATCCAGCCCTGCTGGGGCTGGACGCAATGGTACAGACGTGGCCGAGGCTGCGTCTGTACGCCTTCCCCCCTCTGGCATTGCTCCCAGGAGTGCTGGAGAGCGTCCGCCGGGACGGGGTTCAGCTTTTATTGGTAGCCCCGCTCTGGCCGGGCCAAGTATGGCTCGCCGACATTATGTCTCTCCTAGAAGGTCCTCCCTGGAAAATCCCAGTCAGGAGAGATCTTCTTTCGCAGGCCGGGGGGGTCAGTACTGCACCCGCGCCCGGAACTGTGGAAACGGTGGGCTTGGCCCCTGAGGGGGCCCAGTTCATAAACACGGGTCTATCTACTGAGGTGATAGAGACCATGTTGCACTCCAGAGCACCATCCACAAGGAGACTTTACGCACTCAAATGGAGAGTTTTTGTTGCCTGGTGTACGCACCAGGCTTTGGACCCTGTCAACTGCCCGTTCGGTTCAGTTCTTGAGTTCCTACAAGAAAAATTCTCCGCAGGGTTATCTCCGTCAACACTGAAAGTATATGTGTCAGCGATATCTGCTTATCATATTCCATTAGATGATGCATCATTGGGGAAACACCCTTGGGTCATGCGTTTCCTTCGTGGTACTTTGAGGCGCAGACCTGCGGCACGCTCGAGGGTGCCTACTTAGGCAGTGGCACCCTCTTGTCTGGAGTTTGCACCAGGAATGGTAAAAGCATTTCTCTTCCCGAGGGAAGGATATGCTCCCAAGGTCCCGACTAATGTGCCGGGACCACTAATGCTGCAGGCTTTCTGTCCGCCTCCGTTCACTAGTCAAGACCAAGAGAAGCTAAATCTGCTATGTCCGGTCAGGGCCCTAGATGCATATGTCCACAGGGCTGCCCTGTGGCGAAACTCAGAACAGTTGTTTGTGTGTTTTTGGGTCCCCGAGCAAGGGAAAACCGGCTTCAAAGCAGATGCTTAGCAAGTGGATAGTCGAGGCTATTTCGCTCGCTTATGAGTCGGCCGGACATCCTTCACCAATGAGGGTCCGCGCCCACTCCACTAGGAGTATGGCTGCCTCTATGGCTCTTATTTCGGGAGTTTCATTGTCAGAGGTATGTGATGCGGCTGGGTGGTCCTCTCCGCGTACATTTGTGAGGTTTTACAATCTTGACGTAGCCTCTACTCCGGGGTCCCGGGTGTTTCTGGGTTGATTCACACATACAGACATTTGGGACTCTGGCGGCGTGGGTATTGAGGTCCCCTAGCGTTTCGACGCAGCTCGAAGTTCCCTCGAGATAGGGAACGTCTCAGGTTACGTATGTAACCATGGTTCCCTGAGAGGGAACGAGACGCTGCGTCGAGATGCCATACTCCCGGCATGCCTGTGATCGATTTGTTCGACTTTTCCAGAAGCTAGTGACTGTTTGGTCCGGGCATGCTTTATAGCTTCCTGGTCGATGACGTCACCCGCCCGTGACGTATCGTCCCGCTATTGGACTGATTACACAAGTGCTTCATGACATGGCACGCAGAGGCGTCCCCTAGCGTTTCGACGCAGCGTCTCGTTCCCTCTCAGGGAACCATGGTTACATACGTAACCTGAGACGTTTTTTTGTCCATTTTTACTTTTTGTGATAATTGAATAAATTCACCTTTTCGTAACAGTATACACTGTAATATTTTGATATTTTTGTCCATTTTGATTTTTTTTTATAATTGAAAATTTTTACTTTTACGTAATAGTATACACTGTCGTATTTTGAGTTTTTTGTCAATTTTTACTTTTTGTGATAATTGAATAAATTCACCTTTACGTAATAGTATACACTGTCGTATTTTGATATTTTTGTCCATTTTGATTTTTTTGATAATAGAAAAAATGCACTTTTACGTAATAGTATACACTGTCGTATTTTGAGTTTTTTTTGTCCATTTTTACTTTTTGTGATAATTGAATAAATTCACCTTTACGTAATAGTATACACTGTCGTATTTTGATATTTTTGTCCATTTTGAATTTTTGTGATAATTGAAAAAATGCACTTTTACGTAATAGTATACACTGTCGTATTTTGAGTTTTTTGTCAATTTTTACTTTTTGTGATAATTGAATAAATTCACCTTTACGCAATAGTATACACTGTCGTATTTTGATATTTTTGTCCATTTTGATTTTTTTTGATAATTGAAAAAATGCACTTTTACGTAATAGTATACACTGTCGTATTTTGATTTTTTTGTCCATTTTTACTTTTTGTGATAATTGAATAAATTCACCTTTACGCAATAGTATACACTGTCGTATTTTGATATTTTTGTCCATTTTGAATTTTTGTGATAATTGAAAAAATGCACTTTTACGTAATAGTATACACTGTCGTATTTTGAGTTTTTTTGTCCATTTTTACTTCTTGTGATAATTGAATAAATTCACCTTTACGTAATAGTATACACTGTCGTATTTTGATATTTTTGTCCATTTTGATTTTTTTTGATAATTGAAAAAATGCACTTTTACGTAATAGTATACACTGTCGTATTTTGAGTTTTTTTGTCCATTTTTACTTTTTGTGATAATTGAATAAATTCACCTTTACGTAATAGTATACACTGTCGTATTTTGATATTTTTGTCCATTTTGAATTTTTGTGATAATTGAAAAAATGCACTTTTACGTAATAGTATACACTGTCGTATTTTGAGTTTTTTTGTCAATTTTTACTTTTTGTGATAATTGAATAAATTCACCTTTACGTAATAGTATACACTGTCGTATTTTGAAATTTTTGTCCATTTTGATTTTTTTTTATAATTGAAAATTTTTACTTTTACGTAATAGTATACACTGTCGTATTTTGAGTTTTTTTGTCCATTTTTACTTTTTGTGATAATTGAATAAATTCACCTTTACGTAATAGTATACACTGTCGTATTTTGATATTTTTGTCCATTTTAATTTTTTTTATAATTGAAAATTTTTACTTTTACGTAATAGTATACACTGTCGTATTTTGATATTTTTGTCCATTTTGATTTTTTTTGATAATTGAAAAAATGCACTTTTACGTAATAGTATACACTGTCGTATTTTGAGTTTTTTTGTCCATTTTTACTTTTTGTGATAATTGAATAAATTCACCTTTACGTAATAGTATACACTGTCGTATTTTGATATTTTTGTCCATTTTGAATTTTTGTGATAATTGAAAAAATGCACTTTTACGTAATAGTATACACTGTCGTATTTTGAGTTTTTTTGTCAATTTTTACTTTTTGTGATAATTGAATAAATTCACCTTTACGTAATAGTATACACTGTCGTATTTTGAAATTTTTGTCCATTTTGATTTTTTTTTATAATTGAAAATTTTTACTTTTACGTAATAGTATACACTGTCGTATTTTGAGTTTTTTTGTCCATTTTTACTTTTTGTGATAATTGAATAAATTCACCTTTACGTAATAGTATACACTGTCGTATTTTGATATTTTTGTCCATTTTAATTTTTTTTATAATTGAAAATTTTTACTTTTACGTAATAGTATACACTGTCGTATTTTGAGTTTTTTGTCAATTTTTACTTTTTGTGATAATTGAATAAATTCACCTTTACGTAATAGTATACACTGTCGTATTTTGATATTTTTGTCCATTTTGAATTTTTGTGATAATTGAAAAAATGCACTTTTACGTAATAGTATACACTGTCGTATTTTGAGTTTTTTGTCCATTTTTACTTTTTGTGATAATTGAATAAATTCACCTTTACGTAATAGTATACACTGTCGTATTTTGATATTTTTGTCCATTTTGATTTTTTTGATAATAGAAAAAATGCACTTTTACGTAATAGTATACACTGTCGTATTTTGAGTTTTTTGTCCATTTTTACTTTTTGTGATAATTGAATAAATTCACCTTTACGTAATAGTATACACTGTCGTATTTTGATATTTTTGTCCATTTTGATTTTTTTTGATAATTGAAAAAATGCACTTTTACGTAATAGTATACACTGTCGTATTTTGATTTTTTTGTCCATTTTTACTTTTTGTGATAATTGAATAAATTCACCTTTACGCAATAGTATACACTGTCGTATTTTGATATTTTTGTCCATTTTGAATTTTTGTGATAATTGAAAAAATGCACTTTTACGTAATAGTATACACTGTCGTATTTTGAGTTTTTTTGTCCATTTTTACTTTTTGTGATAATTGAATAAATTCACCTTTACGTAATAGTATACACTGTCGTATTTTGATATTTTTGTCCATTTTGATTTTTTTTGATAATTGAAAAAATGCACTTTTACGTAATAGTATACACTGTCGTATTTTGAGTTTTTTGTCCATTTTTACTTTTTGTGATAATTGAATAAATTCACCTTTACGTAATAGTATACACTGTCGTATTTTGATATTTTTGTCCATTTTGAATTTTTGTGATAATTGAAAAAATGCACTTTTGCGTAATAGTATACACTGTCGTATTTTGAGTTTTTTGTCCATTTTTACTTTTTGTGATAATTGAATAAATTCACCTTTACGTAATAGTATACACTGTCGTATTTTGATATTTTTGTCCATTTTGAATTTTTGTGATAATTGAAAAAAATGCACTTTTACGTAATAGTATACACTGTCGTATTTTGAGTTTTTTTGTCAATTTTTACTTTTTGTGATAATTGAATAAATTCACCTTTACGTAATAGTATACACTGTCGTATTTTGATATTTTTGTCCATTTTGATTTGTTTTTATAATTGAAAATTTTTACTTTTACGTAATAGTATACACTGTCGTATTTTGAGTTTTTGTCAATTTTTACTTTTTGTGATAATTGAATAAATTCACCTTTACGCAATAGTATACACTATCGTATTTTGATATTTTTGTCCATTTTGAATTTTTGTGATAATTGAAAAAATGCACTTTTACGTAATAGTATACACTGTCGTATTTTGAGTTTTTTGTCAATTTTTACTTTTTGTGATAATTGAATAAATTCACCTTTACGTAATAGTATACACTGTCATATTTTGATATTTTTGTCCATTTTGATTTTTTTTGATAATTGAAAAAATGCACTTTTACGTAATAGTATACACTGTCGTATTTTGAGTTTTTTTGTCCATTTTTACTTTTTGTGATAATTGAATAAATTCACCTTTATGTAATAGTATACACTGTCGTATTTTGATATTTTTGTCCATTTTGAATTTTTGTGATAATTGAAAAAATGCACTTTTACGTAATAGTATACACTGTCGTATTTTGAGTTTTTTTGTCAATTTTTACTTTTTGTGATAATTGAATAAATTCACCTTTACGTAATAGTATACACTGTCGTATTTTGAAATTTTTGTCCATTTTGATTTTTTTTTATAATTGAAAATTTTTACTTTTACGTAATAGTATACACTGTCGTATTTTGAGTTTTTTTGTCCATTTTTACTTTTTGTGATAATTGAATAAATTCACCTTTACGTAATAGTATACACTGTCGTATTTTGATATTTTTGTCCATTTTAATTTTTTTTATAATTGAAAATTTTTACTTTTACGTAATAGTATACACTGTCGTATTTTGAGTTTTTTGTCAATTTTTACTTTTTGTGATAATTGAATAAATTCACCTTTACGTAATAGTATACACTGTCGTATTTTGATATTTTTGTCCATTTTGAATTTTTGTGATAATTGAAAAAATGCACTTTTACGTAATAGTATACACTGTCGTATTTTGAGTTTTTTGTCCATTTTTACTTTTTGTGATAATTGAATAAATTCACCTTTACGTAATAGTATACACTGTCGTATTTTGATATTTTTGTCCATTTTGATTTTTTTGATAATAGAAAAAATGCACTTTTACGTAATAGTATACACTGTCGTATTTTGAGTTTTTTGTCCATTTTTACTTTTTGTGATAATTGAATAAATTCACCTTTACGTAATAGTATACACTGTCGTATTTTGATATTTTTGTCCATTTTGATTTTTTTTGATAATTGAAAAAATGCACTTTTACGTAATAGTATACCCTGTCGTATATTGAGTTTTTTGTCCATTTTAACTTTTTGTGATAATTGAATAAATTCACCTTTACGTAATAGTATACACTGTCGTATTTTGATATTTTTGTCCATTTTGAATTTTTGTGATAATTGAAAAAATGCACTTTTACGTAATAGTATACACTGTCGTATTTTGAGTTTTTTTGTCAATTTTTACTTTTTGTGATAATTGAATAAATTCACCTTTACGTAATAGTATACACTGTCGTATTTTGATATTTTTGTCCATTTTGAATTTTTGTGATAATTGAAAAAATGCACTTTTACGTAATAGTATACACTGTCGTATTTTGAGTTTTTTGTCCATTTTTACTTTTTGTGATAATTGAATAAATTCACCTTTACGTAATAGTATACACTGTCGTATTTTGATATTTTTGTCCATTTTGATTTTTTTGATAATAGAAAAAATGCACTTTTACGTAATAGTATACACTGTCGTATTTTGAGTTTTTTTGTCCATTTTTACTTTTTGTGATAATTGAATAAATTCACCTTTTCGTAACAGTATACACTGTCGTATTTTGATATTTTTGTCCATTTTGATTTTTTTTTATAATTGAAAATTTTTACTTTTACGTAATAGTATACACTGTCGTATTTTGAGTTTTTTGTCAATTTTTACTTTTTGTGATAATTGAATAAATTCACCTTTACGCAATAGTATACACTGTCGTATTTTGATATTTTTGTCCATTTTGATTTTTTTTGATAATTGAAAAAATGCACTTTTACGTAATAGTATACACTGTCGTATTTTGATTTTTTTGTCAATTTTTACTTTTTGTGATAATTGAATAAATTCACCTTTACGCAATAGTATACACTGTCGTATTTTGATATTTTTGTCCATTTTGATTTTTTTTTATAATTGAAAAAATGCACTTTTACGTAATAGTATACACTGTCGTATTTTGAGTTTTTTGTCAATTTTTACTTTTTGTGATAATTGAATAAATTCACCTTTACGCAATAGTATACACTGTCGTATTTTGATATTTTTTTCCATTTTGAATTTTTGTGATAATTGAAAAAATGCACTTTTACGTAATAGTATACACTGTCGTATTTTGAGTTTTTTCTCCATTTTTACTTTTTGTGATAATTGAATAAATTCACCTTTACATAATAGTATACACTGTCGTATTTTGACATTTTTGTCCATTTTGATTTTTTTAGATAATTGAAAAAAAGCACTTTTACGTAATAGTATACACTGTCGTATTTTGAGTTTTTTGTCCATTTTTACTTTTTGTGATAATTGAATAAATTCACCTTTACGTAATAGTATACACTGTCATATTTTGATATTTTTGTCCATTTTGATTTTTTTTGATAATTGAATAAATTCACCTTTACGCAATAGTATACACTGTCGTATTTTGATATTTTTGTCCATTTTGATTTTTTTTTATAATTGAAAAAATGCACTTTTACGTAATAGTATACACTGTCGTATTTTGAGTTTTTTGTCAATTTTTACTTTTTGTGATAATTGAATAAATTCACCTTTACGCAATAGTATACACTGTCGTATTTTGATATTTTTTTCCATTTTGAATTTTTGTGATAATTGAAAAAATGCACTTTTACGTAATAGTATACACTGTCGTATTTTGAGTTTTTTCTCCATTTTTACTTTTTGTGATAATTGAATAAATTCACCTTTACATAATAGTATACACTGTCGTATTTTGACATTTTTGTCCATTTTGATTTTTTTAGATAATTGAAAAAAAGCACTTTTACGTAATAGTATACACTGTCGTATTTTGAGTTTTTTGTCCATTTTTACTTTTTGTGATAATTGAATAAATTCACCTTTACGTAATAGTATACACTGTCATATTTTGATATTTTTGTCCATTTTGATTTTTTTTGATAATTGAAAAAATGCACTTTTACGTAATAGTATACACTGTCGTATTTTGAGTTTTTTGTCCATTTTAACTTTTTGTGATAATTGAATAAATTCACCTTTACGTAATAGTATACACTGTCGTATTTTGATATTTTTGTCCATTTTGAATTTTTGTGATAATTGAAAAAATGCACTTTTACGTAATAGTATACACTGTCGTATTTTGAGTTTTTTGTCCATTTTTACTTTTTGTGATAATTGAATAAATTCACCTTTACGTAATAGTATACACTGTCGTATTTTGATAATTTTGTCCATTTTGATTTTTTTGATAATTGAAAAAATGCACTTTTACGTAATAGTATACACTGTCGTATTTTGAGTTTTTTTGTCCATTTTTACTTTTTGTGATAATTGAATAAATTCACCTTTACGTAATAGTATACACTGTCGTAGTTTGATATTTTTGTCCATTTTGATTTTTTTGATAATAGAAAAAATGCACTTTTACGTAATAGTATACACTGTCGTATTTTGAGTTTTTTGTCCATTTTAACTTTTTGTGATAATTGAATAAATTCACCTTTACGTAATAGTATACACTGTCGTATTTTGATATTTTTGTCCATTTTGATTTTTTTTGATAATTGAAAAAATGCACTTTTACGTAATAGTATACCCTGTCGTATATTGAGTTTTTTGTCCATTTTAACTTTTTGTGATAATTGAATAAATTCACCTTTACGTAATAGTATACACTGTCGTATTTTGATATTTTTGTCCATTTTGAATTTTTGTGATAATTGAAAAAATGCACTTTTACGTAATAGTATACACTGTCGTATTTTGAGTTTTTTTTGTCAATTTTTACTTTTTGTGATAATTGAATAAATTCACCTTTACGTAATAGTATACACTGTCGTATTTTGATATTTTTGTCCATTTTGAATTTTTGTGATAATTGAAAAAATGCACTTTTACGTAATAGTATACACTGTCGTATTTGGAGTTTTTTGTCCATTTTTACTTTTTGTGATAATTGAATAAATTCACCTTTACGTAATAGTATACACTGTCGTATTTTGATATTTTTGTCCATTTTGATTTTTTTGATAATAGAAAAAATGCACTTTTACGTAATAGTATACACTGTCGTATTTTGAGTTTTTTTGTCCATTTTTACTTTTTGTGATAATTGAATAAATTCACCTTTTCGTAACAGTATACACTCTCGTATTTTGATATTTTTGTCCATTTTGATTTTTTTTTATAATTGAAAATTTTTACTTTTACGTAATAGTATACACTGTCGTATTTTGAGTTTTTTGTCAATTTTTACTTTTTGTGATAATTGAATAAATTCACCTTTACGCAATAGTATACACTGTCGTATTTTGATATTTTTGTCCATTTTGAATTTTTGTGATAATTGAAAAAATGCACTTTTACGTAATAGTATACACTGTCGTATTTTGAGTTTTTTTGTCCATTTTTACTTTTTGTGATAATTGAATAAATTCACCTTTACGTAATAGTATACACTGTCGTATTTTGATATTTTTGTCCATTTTGATTTTTTTGATAATAGAAAAAATGCACTTTTACGTAATAGTATACACTGTCGTATTTTGATATTTTTGTCCATTTTGAATTTTTGTGATAATTGAAAAAATGCACTTTTACGTAATAGTATACACTGTCGTATTTTGAGTTTTTTGTCCATTTTTACTTTTTGTGATAATTGAATAAATTCACCTTTACGTAATAGTATACACTGTCGTATTTTGATATTTTTGTCCATTTTGAATTTTTGAGATAATTGAAAAAATGCACTTTTTTACGTAATAGTATACACTGTCGTATTGTGAGTTTTTTCTCCATTTTTACTTTTTGTGATAATTGAATAAATTCAGCTTTACATAATAGTATACACTGTCGTATTTTGATATTTTTGTCCATTTTGATTTTTTTTGAATATTGAAAAAATGCACTTTTACGTAATAGTATACACTGTCGTATTTTGGGGTTTTTGTCCATTTTTACTTTTTGTGATAATTGAATAAATTCACCTTTACGTAATAGTATACACTGTCGTATTTTGATATTTTTGTCCATTTTGAATTTTTGAGATAATTGAAAAAATGCACTTTTTTACGTAATAGTATACACTGTCGTATTGTGAGTTTTTTCTCCATTTTTACTTTTTGTGATAATTGAATAAATTCAGCTTTACATAATAGTATACACTGTCGTATTTTGATATTTTTGTCCATTTTGATTTTTTTTGAATATTGAAAAAATTCACTTTTACGGAATAGTATACACTGTCGTATTTTGAGTTTTTTTGTCCATTTTTACTTTTTGTGATAATTGAACAAATTCACCTTTACGTAATAGTATACACTGTCGTATTTTGATATTTTTGTCCATTTTGAATTTTTGTGATAATTGAAAAAATGCACTTTTACGTAATAGTATACACTGTCGTATTTTGATTTTTTTTGTCAATTTTTACTTTTTGTGATAATTGAATAAATTCACCTTTACGTAATAGTATACACTGTCATATTTTGATATTTTTGTCCATTTTGAATTTTTGTGATAATTGAAAAAATGCACTTTTAAGTAATAGTATACACTGTCGTATTTTGAGTTTTCTGTCCATTTTTACTTTTTGTGATAATTGAATAAATTCACCTTTACCTAATAGTATACACTGTCGTATTTTGATATTTTTGTCCATTTTGATTTTTTTGATAATTGAAAAAATGCACTTTTACGTAATAGTATACACTGTCGTATTTTGAGTTTTTTTGTCCATTTTTACTTTTTGTGATAATTGAATAAATTCACCTTTACGTAACAGTATACACTGTCGTATTTTGATATTTTTGTCCATTTTGATTTTTTTTGATAATTGAAAAAATGCACTTTTACGTAATAGTATACACTGTCGTATTTTGAGTTTTTTGTCCATTTTTACTTTTTGTGATAATTGAATAAATTCACCTTTACGTAATAGTATACACTGTCGTATTTTGATTTTTTTGTCAATTTTTACTTTTTGTGATAATTGAATAAATTCACCTTTACGTAATAGTATACACTGTCGTATTTTGAGTTTTTTTGTCAATTTTTACTTTTTGTGATAATTGAATAAATTCACCTTTACGCAATAGTATACACTGTCGTATTTTGATATTTTTGTCCATTTTGAATTTTTGTGATAATTGAAAAAATGCACTTTTACGTAATAGTATACACTGTCATATTTTGAGTTTTTTGTCAATTTTTACTTTTTGTGATAATTGAATAAATTCACCTTTACGTAATAGTATACACTGTCGTATTTTGATATTTTTGTCCATTTTGATTTTTTTTGATAATTGAAAAAATGCACTTTTACGTATTAGTATACACTGTCGTATTTTGAGTTTTTTTGTCCATTTTTACTTTTTGTGATAATTGAATAAATTCACCTTTACGTAATAGTATACACTGTCGTATTTTGATATTTTTGTCCATTTTGAATTTTTGTGATAATTGAAAAAATGCACTTTTACGTAATAGTATACACTGTCGTATTTTGAGTTTTTTTGTCAATTTTTACTTTTTGTGATAATTGAATAAATTCACCTTTACGTAATAGTATACACTGTCGTATTTTGATATTTTTGTCCATTTTGAATTTTTGTGATAATTGAAAAAATGCACTTTTACGTAATAGTATACACTGTCGTATTTTGAGTTTTTTTGTCAATTTTTACTTTTTGTGATAATTGAATAAATTCACCTTTACATAATAGTATACACTGTCGTATTTTGATATTTTTGTCCATTTTAATTTTTTTTTATAATTGAAAATTTTTACTTTTACGTAATAGTATACACTGTCGTATTTTGGGTTTTTTGTCAATTTTTACTTTTTGTGATAATTGAATAAATTCACCTTTACGCAATAGTATACACTGTTGTATTTATATATCTTTGTCCATTTTGATTTTTTTGATAATAGAAAAAATGCACTTTTACGTAATAGTATACACTGTCGTATTTTGAGTTTTTTTGTCCATTTTTACTTTTTGTGATAATTGAATAAATTCACATTTTCGTAACAGTATACACTGTTGTATTTTGATATTTTTGTCCATTTTGATTTTTTTTTATAATTGAAAATTTTTACTTTTACGTAATAGTATACACTGTCGTATTTTGAGTTTTTTGTCAATTTTTACTTTTTGTGATAATTGAATAAATTCACCTTTACGCAATAGTATACACTGTCGTATTTTGATATTTTTTTCCATTTTGAATTTTTGTGATAATTGAAAAAATGCACTTTTACGTAATAGTATACACTGTCGTATTTTGAGTTTTTTCTCCATTTTTACTTTTTGTGATAATTGAATAAATTCACCTTTACATAATAGTATACACTGTCGTATTTTGACATTTTTGTCCATTTTGATTTTTTTTGATAATTGAAAAAATGCACTTTTACGTAATAGTATACACTGTCGTATTTTGAGTTTTTTGTCCATTTTTACTTTTTGTGATAATTGAATAAATTCACCTTTACGTAATAGTATACACTGTCATATTTTGATATTTTTGTCCATTTTGATTTTTTTTGATAATTGAAAAAATGCACTTTTACGTAATAGTATACACTGTCGTATTTTGAGTTTTTTGTCCATTTTAACTTCTTGTGATAATTGAATAAATTCACCTTTACGTAATAGTATACACTGTCGTATTTTGATATTTTTGTCCATTTTGAATTTTTGTGATAATTGAAAAAATGCACTTTTACGTAATAGTATACACTGTCGCATTTTGAGTTTTTTGTCCATTTTTACTTTTTGTGATAATTGAATAAATTCACCTTTACATAATAGTATACACTATCGTATTTTGATACTTTTGTCCATTTTGATTTTTTTGATAATAGAAAAAATGCACTTTTACGTAATAGTATACACTGTCGTATTTTGATATTTTTGTCCATTTTGATTTTTTTTGATAATTGAAAAAATGCACTTTTACGTAATAGTATACCCTGTCGTATATTGAGTTTTTTGTCCATTTTAACTTTTTGTGATAATTGAATAAATTCACCTTTACGTAATAGTATACACTGTCGTATTTTGATATTTTTGTCCATTTTGAATTTTTGTGATAATTGAAAAAATGCACTTTTACGTAATAGTATACACTGTCGTATTTTGAGTTTTTTTGTCAATTTTTACTTTTTGTGATAATTGAATAAATTCACCTTTACGTAATAGTATACACTGTCGTATTTTGATATTTTTGTCCATTTTGAATTTTTGTGATAATTGAAAAAATGCACTTTTACGTAATAGTATACACTGTCGTATTTTGAGTTTTTTGTCCATTTTTACTTTTTGTGATAATTGAATAAATTCACCTTTACGTAATAGTATACACTGTCGTATTTTGATATTTTTGTCCATTTTGATTTTTTTGATAATAGAAAAAATGCACTTTTACGTAATAGTATAAACTGTCGTATTTTGAGTTTTTTTGTCCATTTTTACTTTTTGTGATAATTGAATAAATTCACCTTTTCGTAACAGTATACACTGTAATATTTTGATATTTTTGTCCATTTTGATTTTTTTTTATAATTGAAAATTTTTACTTTTACGTAATAGTATACACTGTCGTATTTTGAGTTTTTTGTCAATTTTTACTTTTTGTGATAATTGAATAAATTCACCTTTACGTAATAGTATACACTGTCGTATTTTGATATTTTTGTCCATTTTGATTTTTTTGATAATAGAAAAAATGCACTTTTACGTAATAGTATACACTGTCGTATTTTGAGTTTTTTTGTCCATTTTTACTTTTTGTGATAATTGAATAAATTCACCTTTACGTAATAGTATACACTGTCGTATTTTGATATTTTTGTCCATTTTGAATTTTTGTGATAATTGAAAAAATGCACTTTTACGTAATAGTATACACTGTCGTATTTTGAGTTTTTTGTCAATTTTTACTTTTTGTGATAATTGAATAAATTCACCTTTACGCAATAGTATACACTGTCGTATTTTGATATTTTTGTCCATTTTGATTTTTTTTGATAATTGAAAAAATGCACTTTTACGTAATAGTATACACTGTCGTATTTTGATTTTTTTGTCCATTTTTACTTTTTGTGATAATTGAATAAATTCACCTTTACGCAATAGTATACACTGTCGTATTTTGATATTTTTGTCCATTTTGAATTTTTGTGATAATTGAAAAAATGCACTTTTACGTAATAGTATACACTGTCGTATTTTGAGTTTTTTTGTCCATTTTTACTTCTTGTGATAATTGAATAAATTCACCTTTACGTAATAGTATACACTGTCGTATTTTGATATTTTTGTCCATTTTGATTTTTTTTGATAATTGAAAAAATGCACTTTTACGTAATAGTATACACTGTCGTATTTTGAGTTTTTTTGTCCATTTTTACTTTTTGTGATAATTGAATAAATTCACCTTTACGTAATAGTATACACTGTCGTATTTTGATATTTTTGTCCATTTTGAATTTTTGTGATAATTGAAAAAATGCACTTTTACGTAATAGTATACACTGTCGTATTTTGAGTTTTTTTGTCAATTTTTACTTTTTGTGATAATTGAATAAATTCACCTTTACGTAATAGTATACACTGTCGTATTTTGAAATTTTTGTCCATTTTGATTTTTTTTTATAATTGAAAATTTTTACTTTTACGTAATAGTATACACTGTCGTATTTTGAGTTTTTTTGTCCATTTTTACTTTTTGTGATAATTGAATAAATTCACCTTTACGTAATAGTATACACTGTCGTATTTTGATATTTTTGTCCATTTTAATTTTTTTTATAATTGAAAATTTTTACTTTTACGTAATAGTATACACTGTCGTATTTTGAGTTTTTTGTCAATTTTTACTTTTTGTGATAATTGAATAAATTCACCTTTACGTAATAGTATACACTGTCGTATTTTGATATTTTTGTCCATTTTGAATTTTTGTGATAATTGAAAAAATGCACTTTTACGTAATAGTATACACTGTCGTATTTTGAGTTTTTTGTCCATTTTTACTTTTTGTGATAATTGAATAAATTCACCTTTACGTAATAGTATACACTGTCGTATTTTGATATTTTTGTCCATTTTGATTTTTTTGATAATAGAAAAAATGCACTTTTACGTAATAGTATACACTGTCGTATTTTGAGTTTTTTGTCCATTTTTACTTTTTGTGATAATTGAATAAATTCACCTTTACGTAATAGTATACACTGTCGTATTTTGATATTTTTGTCCATTTTGATTTTTTTTGATAATTGAAAAAATGCACTTTTACGTAATAGTATACCCTGTCGTATATTGAGTTTTTTGTCCATTTTAACTTTTTGTGATAATTGAATAAATTCACCTTTACGTAATAGTATACACTGTCGTATTTTGATATTTTTGTCCATTTTGAATTTTTGTGATAATTGAAAAAATGCACTTTTACGTAATAGTATACACTGTCGTATTTTGAGTTTTTTTTCAATTTTTACTTTTTGTGATAATTGAATAAATTCACCTTTACGTAATAGTATACACTGTCGTATTTTGATATTTTTGTCCATTTTGAATTTTTGTGATAATTGAAAAAATGCACTTTTACGTAATAGTATACACTGTCGTATTTTGAGTTTTTTGTCCATTTTTACTTTTTGTGATAATTGAATAAATTCACCTTTACGTAATAGTATACACTGTCGTATTTTGATATTTTTGTCCATTTTGATTTTTTTGATAATAGAAAAAATGCACTTTTACGTAATAGTATACACTGTCGTATTTTGAGTTTTTTGTCAATTTTTACTTTTTGTGATAATTGAATAAATTCACCTTTACGCAATAGTATACACTGTCGTATTTTGATATTTTTGTCCATTTTGATTTTTTTTGATAATTGAAAAAATGCACTTTTACGTAATAGTATACACTGTCGTATTTTGATTTTTTTGTCCATTTTTACTTTTTGTGATAATTGAATAAATTCACCTTTACGCAATAGTATACACTGTCGTATTTTGATATTTTTGTCCATTTTGATTTTTTTTGATAATTGAAAAAATGCACTTTTACGTAATAGTATACACTGTCGTATTTTGAGTTTTTTGTCCATTTTAACTTCTTGTGATAATTGAATAAATTCACCTTTACGTAATAGTATACACTGTCGTATTTTGATATTTTTGTCCATTTTGAATTTTTGTGATAATTGAAAAAATGCACTTTTACGTAATAGTATACACTGTCGTATTTTGAGTTTTTTGTCCATTTTTACTTTTTGTGATAATTGAATAAATTCACCTTTACATAATAGTATACACTATCGTATTTTGATACTTTTGTCCATTTTGATTTTTTTGATAATAGAAAAAATGCACTTTTACGTAATAGTATACACTGTCGTATTTTGATATTTTTGTCCATTTTGATTTTTTTTGATAATTGAAAAAATGCACTTTTACGTAATAGTATACCCTGTCGTATATTGAGTTTTTTGTCCATTTTAACTTTTTGTGATAATTGAATAAATTCACCTTTACGTAATAGTATACACTGTCGTATTTTGATATTTTTGTCCATTTTGAATTTTTGTGATAATTGAAAAAATGCACTTTTACGTAATAGTATACACTGTCGTATTTTGAGTTTTTTGTCAATTTTTACTTTTTGTGATAATTGAATAAATTCACCTTTACGTAATAGTATACACTGTCGTATTTTGATATTTTTGTCCATTTTGAATTTTTGTGATAATTGAAAAAATGCACTTTTACGTAATAGTATACACTGTCGTATTTGGAGTTTTTTGTCCATTTTTACTTTTTGTGATAATTGAATAAATTCACCTTTACGTAATAGTATACACTGTCGTATTTTGATATTTTTGTCCATTTTGATTTTTTTGATAATAGAAAAAATGCACTTTTACGTAATAGTATAAACTGTCGTATTTTGAGTTTTTTTGTCCATTTTTACTTTTTGTGATAATTGAATAAATTCACCTTTTCGTAACAGTATACACTGTAATATTTTGATATTTTTGTCCATTTTGATTTTTTTTTATAATTGAAAATTTTTACTTTTACGTAATAGTATACACTGTCGTATTTTGAGTTTTTTGTCAATTTTTACTTTTTGTGATAATTGAATAAATTCACCTTTACGTAATAGTATACACTGTCGTATTTTGATATTTTTGTCCATTTTGATTTTTTTGATAATAGAAAAAATGCACTTTTACGTAATAGTATACACTGTCGTATTTTGAGTTTTTTTGTCCATTTTTACTTCTTGTGATAATTGAATAAATTCACCTTTACGTAATAGTATACACTGTCGTATTTTGATATTTTTGTCCATTTTGATTTTTTTGATAATAGAAAAAATTCACCTTTACGTAATAGTATACACTGTCGTATTTTGATATTTTTGTCCATTTTGAATTTTTGTGATAATTGAAAAAATGCACTTTTACGTAATAGTATACACTGTCGTATTTTGAGTTTTTTGTCAATTTTTACTTTTTGTGATAATTGAATAAATTCACCTTTACGCAATAGTATACACTGTCGTATTTTGATATTTTTGTCCATTTTGATTTTTTTTGATAATTGAAAAAATGCACTTTTACGTAATAGTATACACTGTCGTATTTTGATTTTTTTGTCCATTTTTACTTTTTGTGATAATTGAATAAATTCACCTTTACGCAATAGTATACACTGTCGTATTTTGATATTTTTGTCCATTTTGAATTTTTGTGATAATTGAAAAAATGCACTTTTACGTAATAGTATACACTGTCGTATTTTGAGTTTTTTTGTCCATTTTTACTTCTTGTGATAATTGAATAAATTCACCTTTACGTAATAGTATACACTGTCGTATTTTGATATTTTTGTCCATTTTGATTTTTTTTGATAATTGAAAAAATGCACTTTTACGTAATAGTATACACTGTCGTATTTTGAGTTTTTTTGTCCATTTTTACTTTTTGTGATAATTGAATAAATTCACCTTTACGTAATAGTATACACTGTCGTATTTTGATATTTTTGTCCATTTTGAATTTTTGTGATAATTGAAAAAATGCACTTTTACGTAATAGTATACACTGTCGTATTTTGAGTTTTTTTGTCAATTTTTACTTTTTGTGATAATTGAATAAATTCACCTTTACGTAATAGTATACACTGTCGTATTTTGAAATTTTTGTCCATTTTGATTTTTTTTTATAATTGAAAATTTTTACTTTTACGTAATAGTATACACTGTCGTATTTTGAGTTTTTTTGTCCATTTTTACTTTTTGTGATAATTGAATAAATTCACCTTTACGTAATAGTATACACTGTCGTATTTTGATATTTTTGTCCATTTTAATTTTTTTTATAATTGAAAATTTTTACTTTTACGTAATAGTATACACTGTCGTATTTTGATATTTTTGTCCATTTTGATTTTTTTTGATAATTGAAAAAATGCACTTTTACGTAATAGTATACACTGTCGTATTTTGAGTTTTTTTGTCCATTTTTACTTTTTGTGATAATTGAATAAATTCACCTTTACGTAATAGTATACACTGTCGTATTTTGATATTTTTGTCCATTTTGAATTTTTGTGATAATTGAAAAAATGCACTTTTACGTAATAGTATACACTGTCGTATTTTGAGTTTTTTTGTCAATTTTTACTTTTTGTGATAATTGAATAAATTCACCTTTACGTAATAGTATACACTGTCGTATTTTGAAATTTTTGTCCATTTTGATTTTTTTTTATAATTGAAAATTTTTACTTTTACGTAATAGTATACACTGTCGTATTTTGAGTTTTTTTGTCCATTTTTACTTTTTGTGATAATTGAATAAATTCACCTTTACGTAATAGTATACACTGTCGTATTTTGATATTTTTGTCCATTTTAATTTTTTTTATAATTGAAAATTTTTACTTTTACGTAATAGTATACACTGTCGTATTTTGAGTTTTTTGTCAATTTTTACTTTTTGTGATAATTGAATAAATTCACCTTTACGTAATAGTATACACTGTCGTATTTTGATATTTTTGTCCATTTTGAATTTTTGTGATAATTGAAAAAATGCACTTTTACGTAATAGTATACACTGTCGTATTTTGAGTTTTTTGTCCATTTTTACTTTTTGTGATAATTGAATAAATTCACCTTTACGTAATAGTATACACTGTCGTATTTTGATATTTTTGTCCATTTTGATTTTTTTGATAATAGAAAAAATGCACTTTTACGTAATAGTATACACTGTCGTATTTTGAGTTTTTTGTCCATTTTTACTTTTTGTGATAATTGAATAAATTCACCTTTACGTAATAGTATACACTGTCGTATTTTGATATTTTTGTCCATTTTGATTTTTTTTGATAATTGAAAAAATGCACTTTTACGTAATAGTATACCCTGTCGTATATTGAGTTTTTTGTCCATTTTAACTTTTTGTGATAATTGAATAAATTCACCTTTACGTAATAGTATACACTGTCGTATTTTGATATTTTTGTCCATTTTGAATTTTTGTGATAATTGAAAAAATGCACTTTTACGTAATAGTATACACTGTCGTATTTTGAGTTTTTTTGTCAATTTTTACTTTTTGTGATAATTGAATAAATTCACCTTTACGTAATAGTATACACTGTCGTATTTTGATATTTTTGTCCATTTTGAATTTTTGTGATAATTGAAAAAATGCACTTTTACGTAATAGTATACACTGTCGTATTTTGAGTTTTTTGTCCATTTTTACTTTTTGTGATAATTGAATAAATTCACCTTTACGTAATAGTATACACTGTCGTATTTTGATATTTTTGTCCATTTTGATTTTTTTGATAATAGAAAAAATGCACTTTTACGTAATAGTATACACTGTCGTATTTTGAGTTTTTTTGTCCATTTTTACTTTTTGTGATAATTGAATAAATTCACCTTTTCGTAACAGTATACACTGTCGTATTTTGATATTTTTGTCCATTTTGATTTTTTTTTATAATTGAAAATTTTTACTTTTACGTAATAGTATACACTGTCGTATTTTGAGTTTTTTGTCAATTTTTACTTTTTGTGATAATTGAATAAATTCACCTTTACGCAATAGTATACACTGTCGTATTTTGATATTTTTGTCCATTTTGATTTTTTTTGATAATTGAAAAAATGCACTTTTACGTAATAGTATACACTGTCGTATTTTGATTTTTTTGTCCATTTTTACTTTTTGTGATAATTGAATAAATTCACCTTTACGCAATAGTATACACTGTCGTATTTTGATATTTTTGTCCATTTTGATTTTTTTTTATAATTGAAAAAATGCACTTTTACGTAATAGTATACACTGTCGTATTTTGAGTTTTTTGTCAATTTTTACTTTTTGTGATAATTGAATAAATTCACCTTTACGCAATAGTATACACTGTCGTATTTTGATATTTTTTTCCATTTTGAATTTTTGTGATAATTGAAAAAATGCACTTTTACGTAATAGTATACACTGTCGTATTTTGAGTTTTTTCTCCATTTTTACTTTTTGTGATAATTGAATAAATTCACCTTTACATAATAGTATACACTGTCGTATTTTGACATTTTTGTCCATTTTGATTTTTTTAGATAATTGAAAAAAAGCACTTTTACGTAATAGTATACACTGTCGTATTTTGAGTTTTTTGTCCATTTTTACTTTTTGTGATAATTGAATAAATTTACCTTTACGTAATAGTATACACTGTCATATTTTGATATTTTTGTCCATTTTGATTTTTTTTGATAATTGAAAAAATGCACTTTTACGTAATAGTATACACTGTCGTATTTTGATTTTTTTGTCCATTTTAACTTTTTGTGATAATTGAATAAATTCACCTTTACGTAATAGTATACACTGTCGTATTTTGATATTTTTGTCCATTTTGAATTTTTGTGATAATTGAAAAAATGCACTTTTACGTAATAGTATACACTGTCGTATTTTGAGTTTTTTGTCCATTTTTACTTTTTGTGATAATTGAATAAATTCACCTTTACGTAATAGTATACACTGTCGTATTTTGATAATTTTGTCCATTTTGATTTTTTTGATAATTGAAAAAATGCACTTTTACGTAATAGTATACACTGTCGTATTTTGAGTTTTTTTGTCCATTTTTACTTTTTGTGATAATTGAATAAATTCACCTTTACGTAATAGTATACACTGTCGTATTTTGATATTTTTGTCCATTTTGATTTTTTTGATAATAGAAAAAATGCACTTTTACGTAATAGTATACACTGTCGTATTTTGAGTTTTTTGTCCATTTTAACTTTTTGTGATAATTGAATAAATTCACCTTTACGTAATAGTATACACTGTCGTATTTTGATATTTTTGTCCATTTTGATTTTTTTTGATAATTGAAAAAATGCACTTTTACGTAATAGTATACCCTGTCGTATATTGAGTTTTTTGTCCATTTTAACTTTTTGTGATAATTGAATAAATTCACCTTTACGTAATAGTATACACTGTCGTATTTTGATATTTTTGTCCATTTTGAATTTTTGTGATAATTGAAAAAATGCACTTTTACGTAATAGTATACACTGTCGTATTTTGAGTTTTTTTGTCAATTTTTACTTTTTGTGATAATTGAATAAATTCACCTTTACGTAATAGTATACACTGTCGTATTTTGATATTTTTGTCCATTTTGAATTTTTGTGATAATTGAAAAAATGCACTTTTACGTAATAGTATACACTGTCGTATTTGGAGTTTTTTGTCCATTTTTACTTTTTGTGATAATTGAATAAATTCACCTTTACGTAATAGTATACACTGTCGTATTTTGATATTTTTGTCCATTTTGATTTTTTTGATAATAGAAAAAATGCACTTTTACGTAATAGTATACACTGTCGTATTTTGAGTTTTTTTGTCCATTTTTACTTTTTGTGATAATTGAATAAATTCACCTTTTCGTAACAGTATACACTCTCGTATTTTGATATTTTTGTCCATTTTGATTTTTTTTTATAATTGAAAATTTTTACTTTTACGTAATAGTATACACTGTCGTATTTTGAGTTTTTTGTCAATTTTTACTTTTTGTGATAATTGAATAAATTCACCTTTACGCAATAGTATACACTGTCGTATTTTGATATTTTTGTCCATTTTGAATTTTTGTGATAATTGAAAAAATGCACTTTTACGTAATAGTATACACTGTCGTATTTTGAGTTTTTTTGTCCATTTTTACTTTTTGTGATAATTGAATAAATTCACCTTTACGTAATAGTATACACTGTCGTATTTTGATATTTTTGTCCATTTTGATTTTTTTGATAATAGAAAAAATGCACTTTTACGTAATAGTATACACTGTCGTATTTTGATATTTTTGTCCATTTTGAATTTTTGTGATAATTGAAAAAATGCACTTTTACGTAATAGTATACACTGTCGTATTTTGAGTTTTTTGTCCATTTTTACTTTTTGTGATAATTGAATAAATTCACCTTTACGTAATAGTATACACTGTCGTATTTTGATATTTTTGTCCATTTTGAATTTTTGAGATAATTGAAAAAATGCACTTTTTTACGTAATAGTATACACTGTCGTATTGTGAGTTTTTTCTCCATTTTTACTTTTTGTGATAATTGAATAAATTCAGCTTTACATAATAGTATACACTGTCGTATTTTGATATTTTTGTCCATTTTGATTTTTTTTGAATATTGAAAAAATGCACTTTTACGTAATAGTATACACTGTCGTATTTTGGGGTTTTTGTCCATTTTTACTTTTTGTGATAATTGAATAAATTCACCTTTACGTAATAGTATACACTGTCGTATTTTGATATTTTTGTCCATTTTGAATTTTTGAGATAATTGAAAAAATGCACTTTTTTACGTAATAGTATACACTGTCGTATTGTGAGTTTTTTCTCCATTTTTACTTTTTGTGATAATTGAATAAATTCAGCTTTACATAATAGTATACACTGTCGTATTTTGATATTTTTGTCCATTTTGATTTTTTTTGAATATTGAAAAAATGCACTTTTACGGAATAGTATACACTGTCGTATTTTGAGTTTTTTTGTCCATTTTTACTTTTTGTGATAATTGAACAAATTCACCTTTACGTAATAGTATACACTGTCGTATTTTGATATTTTTGTCCATTTTGAATTTTTGTGATAATTGAAAAAATGCACTTTTACGTAATAGTATACACTGTCGTATTTTGATTTTTTTTGTCAATTTTTACTTTTTGTGATAATTGAATAAATTCACCTTTACGTAATAGTATACACTGGCATATTTTGATATTTTTGTCCATTTTGAATTTTTGTGATAATTGAAAAAATGCACTTTTAAGTAATAGTATACACTGTCGTATTTTGAGTTTTCTGTCCATTTTTACTTTTTGTGATAATTGAATAAATTCACCTTTACCTAATAGTATACACTGTCGTATTTTGATATTTTTGTCCATTTTGATTTTTTTGATAATTGAAAAAATGCACTTTTACGTAATAGTATACACTGTCGTATTTTGAGTTTTTTTGTCCATTTTTACTTTTTGTGATAATTGAATAAATTCACCTTTACGTAACAGTATACACTGTCGTATTTTGATATTTTTGTCCATTTTGATTTTTTTTGATAATTGAAAAAATGCACTTTTACGTAATAGTATACACTGTCGTATTTTGAGTTTTTTGTCCATTTTTACTTTTTGTGATAATTGAATAAATTCACCTTTACGTAATAGTATACACTGTCGTATTTTGATTTTTTTGTCAATTTTTACTTTTTGTGATAATTGAATAAATTCACCTTTACGTAATAGTATACACTGTCGTATTTTGAGTTTTTTCTCCATTTTTACTTTTTGTGATAATTGAATAAATTCACCTTTACGCAATAGTATACACTGTCGTATTTTGATATTTTTGTCCATTTTGAATTTTTGTGATAATTGAAAAAATGCACTTTTACGTAATAGTATACACTGTCATATTTTGAGTTTTTTGTCAATTTTTACTTTTTGTGATAATTGAATAAATTCACCTTTACGTAATAGTATACACTGTCGTATTTTGATATTTTTGTCCATTTTGATTTTTTTTGATAATTGAAAAAATGCACTTTTACGTATTAGTATACACTGTCGTATTTTGAGTTTTTTTGTCCATTTTTACTTTTTGTGATAATTGAATAAATTCACCTTTACGTAATAGTATACACTGTCGTATTTTGATAATTTTGTCCATTTTGATTTTTTTGATAATTGAAAAAATGCACTTTTACGTAATAGTATACACTGTCGTATTTTGAGTTTTTTTGTCCATTTTTACTTTTTGTGATAATTGAATAAATTCACCTTTACGTAATAGTATACACTGTCGTATTTTGATATTTTTGTCCATTTTGATTTTTTTGATAATAGAAAAAATGCACTTTTACGTAATAGTATACACTGTCGTATTTTGAGTTTTTTGTCCATTTTAACTTTTTGTGATAATTGAATAAATTCACCTTTACGTAATAGTATACACTGTCGTATTTTGATATTTTTGTCCATTTTGATTTTTTTTGATAATTGAAAAAATGCACTTTTACGTAATAGTATACCCTGTCGTATATTGAGTTTTTTGTCCATTTTAACTTTTTGTGATAATTGAATAAATTCACCTTTACGTAATAGTATACACTGTCGTATTTTGATATTTTTGTCCATTTTGAATTTTTGTGATAATTGAAAAAATGCACTTTTACGTAATAGTATACACTGTCGTATTTTGAGTTTTTTTGTCAATTTTTACTTTTTGTGATAATTGAATAAATTCACCTTTACGTAATAGTATACACTGTCGTATTTTGATATTTTTGTCCATTTTGAATTTTTGTGATAATTGAAAAAATGCACTTTTACGTAATAGTATACACTGTCGTATTTGGAGTTTTTTGTCCATTTTTACTTTTTGTGATAATTGAATAAATTCACCTTTACGTAATAGTATACACTGTCGTATTTTGATATTTTTGTCCATTTTGATTTTTTTGATAATAGAAAAAATGCACTTTTACGTAATAGTATACACTGTCGTATTTTGAGTTTTTTTGTCCATTTTTACTTTTTGTGATAATTGAATAAATTCACCTTTTCGTAACAGTATACACTCTCGTATTTTGATATTTTTGTCCATTTTGATTTTTTTTTATAATTGAAAATTTTTACTTTTACGTAATAGTATACACTGTCGTATTTTGAGTTTTTTGTCAATTTTTACTTTTTGTGATAATTGAATAAATTCACCTTTACGCAATAGTATACACTGTCGTATTTTGATATTTTTGTCCATTTTGAATTTTTGTGATAATTGAAAAAATGCACTTTTACGTAATAGTATACACTGTCGTATTTTGAGTTTTTTTGTCCATTTTTACTTTTTGTGATAATTGAATAAATTCACCTTTACGTAATAGTATACACTGTCGTATTTTGATATTTTTGTCCATTTTGATTTTTTTGATAATAGAAAAAATGCACTTTTACGTAATAGTATACACTGTCGTATTTTGATATTTTTGTCCATTTTGAATTTTTGTGATAATTGAAAAAATGCACTTTTACGTAATAGTATACACTGTCGTATTTTGAGTTTTTTGTCCATTTTTACTTTTTGTGATAATTGAATAAATTCACCTTTACGTAATAGTATACACTGTCGTATTTTGATATTTTTGTCCATTTTGAATTTTTGAGATAATTGAAAAAATGCACTTTTTTACGTAATAGTATACACTGTCGTATTGTGAGTTTTTTCTCCATTTTTACTTTTTGTGATAATTGAATAAATTCAGCTTTACATAATAGTATACACTGTCGTATTTTGATATTTTTGTCCATTTTGATTTTTTTTGAATATTGAAAAAATGCACTTTTACGTAATAGTATACACTGTCGTATTTTGGGGTTTTTGTCCATTTTTACTTTTTGTGATAATTGAATAAATTCACCTTTACGTAATAGTATACACTGTCGTATTTTGATATTTTTGTCCATTTTGAATTTTTGAGATAATTGAAAAAATGCACTTTTTTACGTAATAGTATACACTGTCGTATTGTGAGTTTTTTCTCCATTTTTACTTTTTGTGATAATTGAATAAATTCAGCTTTACATAATAGTATACACTGTCGTATTTTGATATTTTTGTCCATTTTGATTTTTTTTGAATATTGAAAAAATGCACTTTTACGGAATAGTATACACTGTCGTATTTTGAGTTTTTTTGTCCATTTTTACTTTTTGTGATAATTGAACAAATTCACCTTTACTTAATAGTATACACTGTCGTATTTTGATATTTTTGTCCATTTTGAATTTTTGTGATAATTGAAAAAATGCACTTTTACGTAATAGTATACACTGTCGTATTTTGATTTTTTTTGTCAATTTTTACTTTTTGTGATAATTGAATAAATTCACCTTTACGTAATAGTATACACTGTCATATTTTGATATTTTTGTCCATTTTGAATTTTTGTGATAATTGAAAAAATGCACTTTTAAGTAATAGTATACACTGTCGTATTTTGAGTTTTCTGTCCATTTTTACTTTTTGTGATAATTGAATAAATTCACCTTTACCTAATAGTATACACTGTCGTATTTTGATATTTTTGTCCATTTTGATTTTTTTGATAATTGAAAAAATGCACTTTTACGTAATAGTATACACTGTCGTATTTTGAGTTTTTTTGTCCATTTTTACTTTTTGTGATAATTGAATAAATTCACCTTTACGTAACAGTATACACTGTCGTATTTTGATATTTTTGTCCATTTTGATTTTTTTTGATAATTGAAAAAATGCACTTTTACGTAATAGTATACACTGTCGTATTTTGAGTTTTTTGTCCATTTTTACTTTTTGTGATAATTGAATAAATTCACCTTTACGTAATAGTATACACTGTCGTATTTTGATTTTTTTGTCAATTTTTACTTTTTGTGATAATTGAATAAATTCACCTTTACGTAATAGTATACACTGTCGTATTTTGAGTTTTTTTGTCAATTTTTACTTTTTGTGATAATTGAATAAATTCACCTTTACGCAATAGTATACACTGTCGTATTTTGATATTTTTGTCCATTTTGAATTTTTGTGATAATTGAAAAAATGCACTTTTACGTAATAGTATACACTGTCATATTTTGAGTTTTTTGTCAATTTTTACTTTTTGTGATAATTGAATAAATTCACCTTTACGTAATAGTATACACTGTCGTATTTTGATATTTTTGTCCATTTTGATTTTTTTTGATAATTGAAAAAATGCACTTTTACGTATTAGTATACACTGTCGTATTTTGAGTTTTTTTGTCCATTTTTACTTTTTGTGATAATTGAATAAATTCACCTTTACGTAATAGTATACACTGTCGTATTTTGATATTTTTGTCCATTTTGAATTTTTGTGATAATTGAAAAAATGCACTTTTACGTAATAGTATACACTGTCGTATTTTGAGTTTTTTTGTCAATTTTTACTTTTTGTGATAATTGAATAAATTCACCTTTACGTAATAGTATACACTGTCGTATTTTGATATTTTTGTCCATTTTGAATTTTTGTGATAATTGAAAAAATGCACTTTTACGTAATAGTATACACTGTCGTATTTTGAGTTTTTTTGTCAATTTTTACTTTTTGTGATAATTGAATAAATTCACCTTTACATAATAGTATACACTGTCGTATTTTGATATTTTTGTCCATTTTAATTTTTTTTTATAATTGAAAATTTTTACTTTTACGTAATAGTATACACTGTCGTATTTTGGGTTTTTTGTCAATTTTTACTTTTTGTGATAATTGAATAAATTCACCTTTACGCAATAGTATACACTGTTGTATTTATATATCTTTGTCCATTTTGATTTTTTTGATAATAGAAAAAATGCACTTTTACGTAATAGTATACACTGTCGTATTTTGAGTTTTTTTGTCCATTTTTACTTTTTGTGATAATTGAATAAATTCACATTTTCGTAACAGTATACACTGTTGTATTTTGATATTTTTGTCCATTTTGATTTTTTTTTATAATTGAAAATTTTTACTTTTACGTAATAGTATACACTGTCGTATTTTGAGTTTTTTGTCAATTTTTACTTTTTGTGATAATTGAATAAATTCACCTTTACGCAATAGTATACACTGTCGTATTTTGATATTTTTTTCCATTTTGAATTTTTGTGATAATTGAAAAAATGCACTTTTACGTAATAGTATACACTGTCGTATTTTGAGTTTTTTCTCCATTTTTACTTTTTGTGATAATTGAATAAATTCACCTTTACATAATAGTATACACTGTCGTATTTTGACATTTTTGTCCATTTTGATTTTTTTTGATAATTGAAAAAATGCACTTTTACGTAATAGTATACACTGTCGTATTTTGAGTTTTTTGTCCATTTTTACTTTTTGTGATAATTGAATAAATTCACCTTTACGTAATAGTATACACTGTCATATTTTGATATTTTTGTCCATTTTGATTTTTTTTGATAATTGAAAAAATGCACTTTTACGTAATAGTATACACTGTCGTATTTTGAGTTTTTTGTCCATTTTAACTTCTTGTGATAATTGAATAAATTCACCTTTACGTAATAGTATACACTGTCGTATTTTGATATTTTTGTCCATTTTGAATTTTTGTGATAATTGAAAAAATGCACTTTTACGTAATAGTATACACTGTCGTATTTTGAGTTTTTTGTCCATTTTTACTTTTTGTGATAATTGAATAAATTCACCTTTACATAATAGTATACACTATCGTATTTTGATACTTTTGTCCATTTTGATTTTTTTGATAATAGAAAAAATGCACTTTTACGTAATAGTATACACTGTCGTATTTTGATATTTTTGTCCATTTTGATTTTTTTTGATAATTGAAAAAATGCACTTTTACGTAATAGTATACCCTGTCGTATATTGAGTTTTTTGTCCATTTTTACTTTTTGTGATAATTGAATAAATTCACCTTTACATAATAGTATACACTATCGTATTTTGATACTTTTGTCCATTTTGATTTTTTTGATAATAGAAAAAATGCACTTTTACGTAATAGTATACACTGTCGTATTTTGATATTTTTGTCCATTTTGATTTTTTTTGATAATTGAAAAAATGCACTTTTACGTAATAGTATACCCTGTCGTATATTGAGTTTTTTGTCCATTTTAACTTTTTGTGATAATTGAATAAATTCACCTTTACGTAATAGTATACACTGTCGTATTTTGATATTTTTGTCCATTTTGAATTTTTGTGATAATTGAAAAAATGCACTTTTACGTAATAGTATACACTGTCGTATTTTGAGTTTTTTTGTCAATTTTTACTTTTTGTGATAATTGAATAAATTCACCTTTACGTAATAGTATACACTGTCGTATTTTGATATTTTTGTCCATTTTGAATTTTTGTGATAATTGAAAAAATGCACTTTTACGTAATAGTATACACTGTCGTATTTTGAGTTTTTTGTCCATTTTTACTTTTTGTGATAATTGAATAAATTCACCTTTACGTAATAGTATACACTGTCGTATTTTGATATTTTTGTCCATTTTGATTTTTTTGATAATAGAAAAAATGCACTTTTACGTAATAGTATAAACTGTCGTATTTTGAGTTTTTTTGTCCATTTTTACTTTTTGTGATAATTGAATAAATTCACCTTTTCGTAACAGTATACACTGTAATATTTTGATATTTTTGTCCATTTTGATTTTTTTTTATAATTGAAAATTTTTACTTTTACGTAATAGTATACACTGTCGTATTTTGAGTTTTTTGTCAATTTTTACTTTTTGTGATAATTGAATAAATTCACCTTTACGTAATAGTATACACTGTCGTATTTTGATATTTTTGTCCATTTTGATTTTTTTGATAATAGAAAAAATGCACTTTTACGTAATAGTATACACTGTCGTATTTTGAGTTTTTTTGTCCATTTTTACTTTTTGTGATAATTGAATAAATTCACCTTTACGTAATAGTATACACTGTCGTATTTTGATATTTTTGTCCATTTTGAATTTTTGTGATAATTGAAAAAATGCACTTTTACGTAATAGTATACACTGTCATATTTTGAGTTTTTTGTCAATTTTTACTTTTTGTGATAATTGAATAAATTCACCTTTACGCAATAGTATACACTGTCGTATTTTGATATTTTTGTCCATTTTGAATTTTTGTGATAATTGAAAAAATGCACTTTTACGTAATAGTATACACTGTCGTATTTTGGGGTTTTTGTCCATTTTTACTTTTTGTGATAATTGAATAAATTCACCTTTACGTAATAGTATACACTGTCGTATTTTGATATTTTTGTCCATTTTGAATTTTTGAGATAATTGAAAAAATGCACTTTTTTACGTAATAGTATACACTGTCGTATTGTGAGTTTTTTCTCCATTTTTACTTTTTGTGATAATTGAATAAATTCAGCTTTACATAATAGTATACACTGTCGTATTTTGATATTTGTGTCCATTTTGATTTTTTTGATAATAGAAAAAATGCACTTTTACGTAATAGTATACACTGTCGTATTTTGAGTTTTTTTGTCCATTTTTACTTTTTGTGATAATTGAATAAATTCACCTTTTCGTAACAGTATACACTCTCGTATTTTGATATTTTTGTCCATTTTGATTTTTTTTTATAATTGAAAATTTTTACTTTTACGTAATAGTATACACTGTCGTATTTTGAGTTTTTTGTCAATTTTTACTTTTTGTGATAATTGAATAAATTCACCTTTACGCAATAGTATACACTGTCGTATTTTGATATTTTTGTCCATTTTGAATTTTTGTGATAATTGAAAAAATGCACTTTTACGTAATAGTATACACTGTCGTATTTTGAGTTTTTTTGTCCATTTTTACTTTTTGTGATAATTGAATAAATTCACCTTTACGTAATAGTATACACTGTCGTATTTTGATATTTTTGTCCATTTTGATTTTTTTGATAATAGAAAAAATGCACTTTTACGTAATAGTATACACTGTCGTATTTTGATATTTTTGTCCATTTTGAATTTTTGTGATAATTGAAAAAATGCACTTTTACGTAATAGTATACACTGTCGTATTTTGAGTTTTTTGTCCATTTTTACTTTTTGTGATAATTGAATAAATTCACCTTTACGTAATAGTATACACTGTCGTATTTTGATATTTTTGTCCATTTTGAATTTTTGAGATAATTGAAAAAATGCACTTTTTTACGTAATAGTATACACTGTCGTATTGTGAGTTTTTTCTCCATTTTTACTTTTTGTGATAATTGAATAAATTCAGCTTTACATAATAGTATACACTGTCGTATTTTGATATTTTTGTCCATTTTGATTTTTTTTGAATATTGAAAAAATGCACTTTTACGTAATAGTATACACTGTCGTATTTTGGGGTTTTTGTCCATTTTTACTTTTTGTGATAATTGAATAAATTCACCTTTACGTAATAGTATACACTGTCGTATTTTGATATTTTTGTCCATTTTGAATTTTTGAGATAATTGAAAAAATGCACTTTTTTACGTAATAGTATACACTGTCGTATTGTGAGTTTTTTCTCCATTTTTACTTTTTGTGATAATTGAATAAATTCAGCTTTACATAATAGTATACACTGTCGTATTTTGATATTTTTGTCCATTTTGATTTTTTTTGAATATTGAAAAAATGCACTTTTACGGAATAGTATACACTGTCGTATTTTGAGTTTTTTTGTCCATTTTTACTTTTTGTGATAATTGAACAAATTCACCTTTACGTAATAGTATACACTGTCGTATTTTGATATTTTTGTCCATTTTGAATTTTTGTGATAATTGAAAAAATGCACTTTTACGTAATAGTATACACTGTCGTATTTTGATTTTTTTTGTCAATTTTTACTTTTTGTGATAATTGAATAAATTCACCTTTACGTAATAGTATACACTGTCATATTTTGATATTTTTGTCCATTTTGAATTTTTGTGATAATTGAAAAAATGCACTTTTAAGTAATAGTATACACTGTCGTATTTTGAGTTTTCTGTCCATTTTTACTTTTTGTGATAATTGAATAAATTCACCTTTACCTAATAGTATACACTGTCGTATTTTGATATTTTTGTCCATTTTGATTTTTTTGATAATTGAAAAAATGCACTTTTACGTAATAGTATACACTGTCGTATTTTGAGTTTTTTTGTCCATTTTTACTTTTTGTGATAATTGAATAAATTCACCTTTACGTAACAGTATACACTGTCGTATTTTGATATTTTTGTCCATTTTGATTTTTTTTGATAATTGAAAAAATGCACTTTTACGTAATAGTATACACTGTCGTATTTTGGGTTTTTTGTCAATTTTTACTTTTTGTGATAATTGAATAAATTCACCTTTACGCAACAGTATACACTGTCGTATTTTGATATTTTTTTCCATTTTGAATTTTTGTGATAATTGAAAAAATGCACTTTTACGTAATAGTATACACTGTCGTATTTTGAGTTTTTTGTCCATTTTAACTTTTTGTGATAATTGAATAAATTCACCTTTACGTAATAGTATACACTGTCGTATTTTGATATTTTTGTCCATTTTGATTTTTTTTGATAATTGAAAAAATGCACTTTTACGTAATAGTATACCCTGTCGTATATTGAGTTTTTTGTCCATTTTAACTTTTTGTGATAATTGAATAAATTCACCTTTACGTAATAGTATACACTGTCGTATTTTGATATTTTTGTCCATTTTGAATTTTTGTGATAATTGAAAAAATGCACTTTTACGTAATAGTATACACTGTCGTATTTTGAGTTTTTTTGTCAATTTTTACTTTTTGTGATAATTGAATAAATTCACCTTTACGTAATAGTATACACTGTCGTATTTTGATATTTTTGTCCATTTTGAATTTTTGTGATAATTGAAAAAATGCACTTTTACGTAATAGTATACACTGTCGTATTTGGAGTTTTTTGTCCATTTTTACTTTTTGTGATAATTGAATAAATTCACCTTTACGTAATAGTATACACTGTCGTATTTTGATATTTGTGTCCATTTTGATTTTTTTGATAATAGAAAAAATGCACTTTTACGTAATAGTATACACTGTCGTATTTTGAGTTTTTTTGTCCATTTTTACTTTTTGTGATAATTGAATAAATTCACCTTTTCGTAACAGTATACACTCTCGTATTTTGATATTTTTGTCCATTTTGATTTTTTTTTATAATTGAAAATTTTTACTTTTACGTAATAGTATACACTGTCGTATTTTGAGTTTTTTGTCAATTTTTACTTTTTGTGATAATTGAATAAATTCACCTTTACGCAATAGTATACACTGTCGTATTTTGATATTTTTGTCCATTTTGAATTTTTGTGATAATTGAAAAAATGCACTTTTACGTAATAGTATACACTGTCGTATTTTGAGTTTTTTTGTCCATTTTTACTTTTTGTGATAATTGAATAAATTCACCTTTACGTAATAGTATACACTGTCGTATTTTGATATTTTTGTCCATTTTGATTTTTTTGATAATAGAAAAAATGCACTTTTACGTAATAGTATACACTGTCGTATTTTGATATTTTTGTCCATTTTGAATTTTTGTGATAATTGAAAAAATGCACTTTTACGTAATAGTATACACTGTCGTATTTTGAGTTTTTTGTCCATTTTTACTTTTTGTGATAATTGAATAAATTCACCTTTACGTAATAGTATACACTGTCGTATTTTGATATTTTTGTCCATTTTGAATTTTTGAGATAATTGAAAAAATGCACTTTTTTACGTAATAGTATACACTGTCGTATTGTGAGTTTTTTCTCCATTTTTACTTTTTGTGATAATTGAATAAATTCAGCTTTACATAATAGTATACACTGTCGTATTTTGATATTTTTGTCCATTTTGATTTTTTTTGAATATTGAAAAAATGCACTTTTACGTAATAGTATACACTGTCGTATTTTGGGGTTTTTGTCCATTTTTACTTTTTGTGATAATTGAATAAATTCACCTTTACGTAATAGTATACACTGTCGTATTTTGATATTTTTGTCCATTTTGAATTTTTGAGATAATTGAAAAAATGCACTTTTTTACGTAATAGTATACACTGTCGTATTGTGAGTTTTTTCTCCATTTTTACTTTTTGTGATAATTGAATAAATTCAGCTTTACATAATAGTATACACTGTCGTATTTTGATATTTTTGTCCATTTTGATTTTTTTTGAATATTGAAAAAATGCACTTTTACGGAATAGTATACACTGTCGTATTTTGAGTTTTTTTGTCCATTTTTACTTTTTGTGATAATTGAATAAATTCACCTTTACGTAATAGTATACACTGTCGTATTTTGATATTTTTGTCCATTTTGATTTTTTTGATAATAGAAAAAATGCACTTTTACGTAATAGTATACACTGTCGTATTTTGAGTTTTTTGTCCATTTTAACTTTTTGTGATAATTGAATAAATTCACCTTTACGTAATAGTATACACTGTCGTATTTTGATATTTTTGTCCATTTTGATTTTTTTTGATAATTGAAAAAATGCACTTTTACGTAATAGTATACCCTGTCGTATATTGAGTTTTTTGTCCATTTTAACTTTTTGTGATAATTGAATAAATTCACCTTTACGTAATAGTATACACTGTCGTATTTTGATATTTTTGTCCATTTTGAATTTTTGTGATAATTGAAAAAATGCACTTTTACGTAATAGTATACACTGTCGTATTTTGAGTTTTTTTGTCAATTTTTACTTTTTGTGATAATTGAATAAATTCACCTTTACGTAATAGTATACACTGTCGTATTTTGATATTTTTGTCCATTTTGAATTTTTGTGATAATTGAAAAAATGCACTTTTACGTAATAGTATACACTGTCGTATTTGGAGTTTTTTGTCCATTTTTACTTTTTGTGATAATTGAATAAATTCACCTTTACGTAATAGTATACACTGTCGTATTTTGATATTTTTGTCCATTTTGATTTTTTTGATAATAGAAAAAATGCACTTTTACGTAATAGTATACACTGTCGTATTTTGAGTTTTTTTGTCCATTTTTACTTTTTGTGATAATTGAATAAATTCACCTTTTCGTAACAGTATACACTCTCGTATTTTGATATTTTTGTCCATTTTGATTTTTTTTTATAATTGAAAATTTTTACTTTTACGTAATAGTATACACTGTCGTATTTTGAGTTTTTTGTCAATTTTTACTTTTTGTGATAATTGAATAAATTCACCTTTACGCAATAGTATACACTGTCGTATTTTGATATTTTTGTCCATTTTGAATTTTTGTGATAATTGAAAAAATGCACTTTTACGTAATAGTATACACTGTCGTATTTTGAGTTTTTTTGTCCATTTTTACTTTTTGTGATAATTGAATAAATTCACCTTTACGTAATAGTATACACTGTCGTATTTTGATATTTTTGTCCATTTTGATTTTTTTGATAATAGAAAAAATGCACTTTTACGTAATAGTATACACTGTCGTATTTTGATATTTTTGTCCATTTTGAATTTTTGTGATAATTGAAAAAATGCACTTTTACGTAATAGTATACACTGTCGTATTTTGAGTTTTTTGTCCATTTTTACTTTTTGTGATAATTGAATAAATTCACCTTTACGTAATAGTATACACTGTCGTATTTTGATATTTTTGTCCATTTTGAATTTTTGAGATAATTGAAAAAATGCACTTTTTTACGTAATAGTATACACTGTCGTATTGTGAGTTTTTTCTCCATTTTTACTTTTTGTGATAATTGAATAAATTCACCTTTACGTAATAGTATACACTGTCGTATTTTGATATTTTTGTCCATTTTGAATTTTTGAGATAATTGAAAAAATGCACTTTTTTACGTAATAGTATACACTGTCGTATTGTGAGTTTTTTCTCCATTTTTACTTTTTGTGATAATTGAATAAATTCAGCTTTACATAATAGTATACACTGTCGTATTTTGATATTTGTGTCCATTTTGATTTTTTTGATAATAGAAAAAATGCACTTTTACGTAATAGTATACACTGTCGTATTTTGAGTTTTTTTGTCCATTTTTACTTTTTGTGATAATTGAATAAATTCACCTTTTCGTAACAGTATACACTCTCGTATTTTGATATTTTTGTCCATTTTGATTTTTTTTTATAATTGAAAATTTTTACTTTTACGTAATAGTATACACTGTCGTATTTTGAGTTTTTTGTCAATTTTTACTTTTTGTGATAATTGAATAAATTCACCTTTACGCAATAGTATACACTGTCGTATTTTGATATTTTTGTCCATTTTGAATTTTTGTGATAATTGAAAAAATGCACTTTTACGTAATAGTATACACTGTCGTATTTTGAGTTTTTTTGTCCATTTTTACTTTTTGTGATAATTGAATAAATTCACCTTTACGTAATAGTATACACTGTCGTATTTTGATATTTTTGTCCATTTTGATTTTTTTGATAATAGAAAAAATGCACTTTTACGTAATAGTATACACTGTCGTATTTTGATATTTTTGTCCATTTTGAATTTTTGTGATAATTGAAAAAATGCACTTTTACGTAATAGTATACACTGTCGTATTTTGAGTTTTTTGTCCATTTTTACTTTTTGTGATAATTGAATAAATTCACCTTTACGTAATAGTATACACTGTCGTATTTTGATATTTTTGTCCATTTTGAATTTTTGAGATAATTGAAAAAATGCACTTTTTTACGTAATAGTATACACTGTCGTATTGTGAGTTTTTTCTCCATTTTTACTTTTTGTGATAATTGAATAAATTCAGCTTTACATAATAGTATACACTGTCGTATTTTGATATTTTTGTCCATTTTGATTTTTTTTGAATATTGAAAAAATGCACTTTTACGTAATAGTATACACTGTCGTATTTTGGGGTTTTTGTCCATTTTTACTTTTTGTGATAATTGAATAAATTCACCTTTACGTAATAGTATACACTGTCGTATTTTGATATTTTTGTCCATTTTGAATTTTTGAGATAATTGAAAAAATGCACTTTTTTACGTAATAGTATACACTGTCGTATTGTGAGTTTTTTCTCCATTTTTACTTTTTGTGATAATTGAATAAATTCAGCTTTACATAATAGTATACACTGTCGTATTTTGATATTTGTGTCCATTTTGATTTTTTTGATAATAGAAAAAATGCACTTTTACGTAATAGTATACACTGTCGTATTTTGAGTTTTTTTGTCCATTTTTACTTTTTGTGATAATTGAATAAATTCACCTTTTCGTAACAGTATACACTCTCGTATTTTGATATTTTTGTCCATTTTGATTTTTTTTTATAATTGAAAATTTTTACTTTTACGTAATAGTATACACTGTCGTATTTTGAGTTTTTTGTCAATTTTTACTTTTTGTGATAATTGAATAAATTCACCTTTACGCAATAGTATACACTGTCGTATTTTGATATTTTTGTCCATTTTGAATTTTTGTGATAATTGAAAAAATGCACTTTTACGTAATAGTATACACTGTCGTATTTTGAGTTTTTTTGTCCATTTTTACTTTTTGTGATAATTGAATAAATTCACCTTTACGTAATAGTATACACTGTCGTATTTTGATATTTTTGTCCATTTTGATTTTTTTGATAATAGAAAAAATGCACTTTTACGTAATAGTATACACTGTCGTATTTTGATATTTTTGTCCATTTTGAATTTTTGTGATAATTGAAAAAATGCACTTTTACGTAATAGTATACACTGTCGTATTTTGAGTTTTTTGTCCATTTTTACTTTTTGTGATAATTGAATAAATTCACCTTTACGTAATAGTATACACTGTCGTATTTTGATATTTTTGTCCATTTTGAATTTTTGAGATAATTGAAAAAATGCACTTTTTTACGTAATAGTATACACTGTCGTATTGTGAGTTTTTTCTCCATTTTTACTTTTTGTGATAATTGAATAAATTCAGCTTTACATAATAGTATACACTGTCGTATTTTGATATTTTTGTCCATTTTGATTTTTTTTGAATATTGAAAAAATGCACTTTTACGTAATAGTATACACTGTCGTATTTTGGGGTTTTTGTCCATTTTTACTTTTTGTGATAATTGAATAAATTCACCTTTACGTAATAGTATACACTGTCGTATTTTGATATTTTTGTCCATTTTGAATTTTTGAGATAATTGAAAAAATGCACTTTTTTACGTAATAGTATACACTGTCGTATTTTGAGTTTTTTTGTCCATTTTTACTTTTTGTGATAATTGAATAAATTCACCTTTACGTAACAGTATACACTGTCGTATTTTGATATTTTTGTCCATTTTGATTTTTTTTGATAATTGAAAAAATGCACTTTTACGTAATAGTATACACTGTCGTATTTTGAGTTTTTTGTCCATTTTTACTTTTTGTGATAATTGAATAAATTCACCTTTACGTAATAGTATACACTGTCGTATTTTGATTTTTTTGTCAATTTTTACTTTTTGTGATAATTGAATAAATTCACCTTTACGTAATAGTATACACTGTCGTATTTTGAGTTTTTTTGTCAATTTTTACTTTTTGTGATAATTGAATAAATTCACCTTTACGCAATAGTATACACTGTCGTATTTTGATATTTTTTTCCATTTTGAATTTTTGTGATAATTGAAAAAATGCACTTTTACGTAATAGTATACACTGTCGTATTTTGAGTTTTTTCTCCATTTTTACTTTTTGTGATAATTGAATAAATTCACCTTTACATAATAGTATACACTGTCGTATTTTGACATTTTTGTCCATTTTGATTTTTTTTGATAATTGAAAAAATGCACTTTTACGTAATAGTATACACTGTCGTATTTTGAGTTTTTTGTCCATTTTTACTTTTTGTGATAATTGAATAAATTCACCTTTACGTAATAGTATACACTGTCATATTTTGATATTTTTGTCCATTTTGATTTTTTTTGATAATTGAAAAAATGCACTTTTACGTAATAGTATACACTGTCGTATTTTGAGTTTTTTGTCCATTTTAACTTCTTGTGATAATTGAATAAATTCACCTTTACGTAATAGTATACACTGTCGTATTTTGATATTTTTGTCCATTTTGAATTTTTGTGATAATTGAAAAAATGCACTTTTACGTAATAGTATACACTGTCGTATTTTGAGTTTTTTGTCCATTTTTACTTTTTGTGATAATTGAATAAATTCACCTTTACATAATAGTATACACTATCGTATTTTGATACTTTTGTCCATTTTGATTTTTTTGATAATAGAAAAAATGCACTTTTACGTAATAGTATACACTGTCGTATTTTGATATTTTTGTCCATTTTGATTTTTTTTGATAATTGAAAAAATGCACTTTTACGTAATAGTATACCCTGTCGTATATTGAGTTTTTTGTCCATTTTAACTTTTTGTGATAATTGAATAAATTCACCTTTACGTAATAGTATACACTGTCGTATTTTGATATTTTTGTCCATTTTGAATTTTTGTGATAATTGAAAAAATGCACTTTTACGTAATAGTATACACTGTCGTATTTTGAGTTTTTTTGTCAATTTTTACTTTTTGTGATAATTGAATAAATTCACCTTTACGTAATAGTATACACTGTCGTATTTTGATATTTTTGTCCATTTTGAATTTTTGTGATAATTGAAAAAATGCACTTTTACGTAATAGTATACACTGTCGTATTTTGAGTTTTTTGTCCATTTTTACTTTTTGTGATAATTGAATAAATTCACCTTTACGTAATAGTATACACTGTCGTATTTTGATATTTTTGTCCATTTTGATTTTTTTGATAATAGAAAAAATGCACTTTTACGTAATAGTATAAACTGTCGTATTTTGAGTTTTTTTGTCCATTTTTACTTTTTGTGATAATTGAATAAATTCACCTTTTCGTAACAGTATACACTGTAATATTTTGATATTTTTGTCCATTTTGATTTTTTTTTATAATTGAAAATTTTTACTTTTACGTAATAGTATACACTGTCGTATTTTGAGTTTTTTGTCAATTTTTACTTTTTGTGATAATTGAATAAATTCACCTTTACGTAATAGTATACACTGTCGTATTTTGATATTTTTGTCCATTTTGATTTTTTTGATAATAGAAAAAATGCACTTTTACGTAATAGTATACACTGTCGTATTTTGAGTTTTTTTGTCCATTTTTACTTTTTGTGATAATTGAATAAATTCACCTTTACGTAATAGTATACACTGTCGTATTTTGATATTTTTGTCCATTTTGAATTTTTGTGATAATTGAAAAAATGCACTTTTACGTAATAGTATACACTGTCATATTTTGAGTTTTTTGTCAATTTTTACTTTTTGTGATAATTGAATAAATTCACCTTTACGCAATAGTATACACTGTCGTATTTTGATATTTTTGTCCATTTTGAATTTTTGTGATAATTGAAAAAATGCACTTTTACGTAATAGTATACACTGTCGTATTTTGAGTTTTTTTGTCCATTTTTACTTCTTGTGATAATTGAATAAATTCACCTTTACGTAATAGTATACACTGTCGTATTTTGATATTTTTGTCCATTTTGATTTTTTTTGATAATTGAAAAAATGCACTTTTACGTAATAGTATACACTGTCGTATTTTGAGTTTTTTTGTCCATTTTTACTTTTTGTGATAATTGAATAAATTCACCTTTACGTAATAGTATACACTGTCGTATTTTGATATTTTTGTCCATTTTGAATTTTTGTGATAATTGAAAAAATGCACTTTTACGTAATAGTATACACTGTCGTATTTTGAGTTTTTTTGTCAATTTTTACTTTTTGTGATAATTGAATAAATTCACCTTTACGTAATAGTATACACTGTCGTATTTTGAAATTTTTGTCCATTTTGATTTTTTTTTATAATTGAAAATTTTTACTTTTACGTAATAGTATACACTGTCGTATTTTGAGTTTTTTTGTCCATTTTTACTTTTTGTGATAATTGAATAAATTCACCTTTACGTAATAGTATACACTGTCGTATTTTTATATTTTTGTCCATTTTAATTTTTTTTATAATTGAAAATTTTTACTTTTACGTAATAGTATACACTGTCGTATTTTGAGTTTTTTGTCAATTTTTACTTTTTGTGATAATTGAATAAATTCACCTTTACGTAATAGTATACACTGTCGTATTTTGATATTTTTGTCCATTTTGAATTTTTGTGATAATTGAAAAAATGCACTTTTACGTAATAGTATACACTGTCGTATTTTGAGTTTTTTGTCCATTTTTACTTTTTGTGATAATTGAATAAATTCACCTTTACGTAATAGTATACACTGTCGTATTTTGATATTTTTGTCCATTTTGATTTTTTTGATAATAGAAAAAAATGCACTTTTACGTAATAGTATACACTGTCGTATTTTGAGTTTTTTGTCCATTTTTACTTTTTGTGATAATTGAATAAATTCACCTTTACGTAATAGTATACACTGTCGTATTTTGATATTTTTGTCCATTTTGATTTTTTTTGATAATTGAAAAAATGCACTTTTACGTAATAGTATACCCTGTCGTATATTGAGTTTTTTGTCCATTTTAACTTTTTGTGATAATTGAATAAATTCACCTTTACGTAATAGTATACACTGTCGTATTTTGATATTTTTGTCCATTTTGAATTTTTGTGATAATTGAAAAAATGCACTTTTACGTAATAGTATACACTGTCGTATTTTGAGTTTTTTTGTCAATTTTTACTTTTTGTGATAATTGAATAAATTCACCTTTACGTAATAGTATACACTGTCGTATTTTGATATTTTTGTCCATTTTGAATTTTTGTGATAATTGAAAAAATGCACTTTTACGTAATAGTATACACTGTCGTATTTTGAGTTTTTTGTCCATTTTTACTTTTTGTGATAATTGAATAAATTCACCTTTACGTAATAGTATACACTGTCGTATTTTGATATTTTTGTCCATTTTGATTTTTTTGATAATAGAAAAAATGCACTTTTACGTAATAGTATACACTGTCGTATTTTGAGTTTTTTTGTCCATTTTTACTTTTTGTGATAATTGAATAAATTCACCTTTTCGTAACAGTATACACTGTCGTATTTTGATATTTTTGTCCATTTTGATTTTTTTTTATAATTGAAAATTTTTACTTTTACGTAATAGTATACACTGTCGTATTTTGAGTTTTTTGTCAATTTTTACTTTTTGTGATAATTGAATAAATTCACCTTTACGCAATAGTATACACTGTCGTATTTTGATATTTTTGTCCATTTTGATTTTTTTTGATAATTGAAAAAATGCACTTTTACGTAATAGTATACACTGTCGTATTTTGATTTTTTTGTCCATTTTTACTTTTTGTGATAATTGAATAAATTCACCTTTACGCAATAGTATACACTGTCGTATTTTGATATTTTTGTCCATTTTGATTTTTTTTTATAATTGAAAAAATGCACTTTTACGTAATAGTATACACTGTCGTATTTTGAGTTTTTTGTCAATTTTTACTTTTTGTGATAATTGAATAAATTCACCTTTACGCAATAGTATACACTGTCGTATTTTGATATTTTTTTCCATTTTGAATTTTTGTGATAATTGAAAAAATGCACTTTTACGTAATAGTATACACTGTCGTATTTTGAGTTTTTTCTCCATTTTTACTTTTTGTGATAATTGAATAAATTCACCTTTACATAATAGTATACACTGTCGTATTTTGACATTTTTGTCCATTTTGATTTTTTTAGATAATTGAAAAAAAGCACTTTTACGTAATAGTATACACTGTCGTATTTTGAGTTTTTTGTCCATTTTTACTTTTTGTGATAATTGAATAAATTCACCTTTACGTAATAGTATACACTGTCATATTTTGATATTTTTGTCCATTTTGATTTTTTTTGATAATTGAAAAAATGCACTTTTACGTAATAGTATACACTGTCGTATTTTGAGTTTTTTGTCCATTTTAACTTTTTGTGATAATTGAATAAATTCACCTTTACGTAATAGTATACACTGTCGTATTTTGATATTTTTGTCCATTTTGAATTTTTGTGATAATTGAAAAAATGCACTTTTACGTAATAGTATACACTGTCGTATTTTGAGTTTTTTGTCCATTTTTACTTTTTGTGATAATTGAATAAATTCACCTTTACGTAATAGTATACACTGTCGTATTTTGATAATTTTGTCCATTTTGATTTTTTTGATAATTGAAAAAATGCACTTTTACGTAATAGTATACACTGTCGTATTTTGGGTTTTTTGTCAATTTTTACTTTTTGTGATAATTGAATAAATTCACCTTTACGCAACAGTATACACTGTCGTATTTTGATATTTTTTTCCATTTTGAATTTTTGTGATAATTGAAAAAATGCACTTTTACGTAATAGTATACACTGTCGTATTTTGAGTTTTTTGTCCATTTTAACTTTTTGTGATAATTGAATAAATTCACCTTTACGTAATAGTATACACTGTCGTATTTTGATATTTTTGTCCATTTTGATTTTTTTTGATAATTGAAAAAATGCACTTTTACGTAATAGTATACCCTGTCGTATATTGAGTTTTTTGTCCATTTTAACTTTTTGTGATAATTGAATAAATTCACCTTTACGTAATAGTATACACTGTCGTATTTTGATATTTTTGTCCATTTTGATTTTTTTTGAATATTGAAAAAATGCACTTTTACGTAATAGTATACACTGTCGTATTTTGGGGTTTTTGTCCATTTTTACTTTTTGTGATAATTGAATAAATTCACCTTTACGTAATAGTATACACTGTCGTATTTTGATATTTTTGTCCATTTTGAATTTTTGAGATAATTGAAAAAATGCACTTTTTTACGTAATAGTATACACTGTCGTATTGTGAGTTTTTTCTCCATTTTTACTTTTTGTGATAATTGAATAAATTCAGCTTTACATAATAGTATACACTGTCGTATTTTGATATTTTTGTCCATTTTGATTTTTTTTGAATATTGAAAAAATGCACTTTTACGGAATAGTATACACTGTCGTATTTTGAGTTTTTTTGTCCATTTTTACTTTTTGTGATAATTGAACAAATTCACCTTTACGTAATAGTATACACTGTCGTATTTTGATATTTTTGTCCATTTTGAATTTTTGTGATAATTGAAAAAATGCACTTTTACGTAATAGTATACACTGTCGTATTTTGATTTTTTTTGTCAATTTTTACTTTTTGTGATAATTGAATAAATTCACCTTTACGTAATAGTATACACTGTCATATTTTGATATTTTTGTCCATTTTGAATTTTTGTGATAATTGAAAAAATGCACTTTTAAGTAATAGTATACACTGTCGTATTTTGAGTTTTCTGTCCATTTTTACTTTTTGTGATAATTGAATAAATTCACCTTTACCTAATAGTATACACTGTCGTATTTTGATATTTTTGTCCATTTTGATTTTTTTGATAATTGAAAAAATGCACTTTTACGTAATAGTATACACTGTCGTATTTTGAGTTTTTTTGTCCATTTTTACTTTTTGTGATAATTGAATAAATTCACCTTTACGTAACAGTATACACTGTCGTATTTTGATATTTTTGTCCATTTTGATTTTTTTTGATAATTGAAAAAATGCACTTTTACGTAATAGTATACACTGTCGTATTTTGAGTTTTTTGTCCATTTTTACTTTTTGTGATAATTGAATAAATTCACCTTTACGTAATAGTATACACTGTCGTATTTTGATTTTTTTGTCAATTTTTACTTTTTGTGATAATTGAATAAATTCACCTTTACGTAATAGTATACACTGTCGTATTTTGAGTTTTTTTGTCAATTTTTACTTTTTGTGATAATTGAATAAATTCACCTTTACGCAATAGTATACACTGTCGTATTTTGATATTTTTGTCCATTTTGAATTTTTGTGATAATTGAAAAAATGCACTTTTACGTAATAGTATACACTGTCATATTTTGAGTTTTTTGTCAATTTTTACTTTTTGTGATAATTGAATAAATTCACCTTTACGTAATAGTATACACTGTCGTATTTTGATATTTTTGTCCATTTTGATTTTTTTTGATAATTGAAAAAATGCACTTTTACGTATTAGTATACACTGTCGTATTTTGAGTTTTTTTGTCCATTTTTACTTTTTGTGATAATTGAATAAATTCACCTTTACGTAATAGTATACACTGTCGTATTTTGATAATTTTGTCCATTTTGATTTTTTTGATAATTGAAAAAATGCACTTTTACGTAATAGTATACACTGTCGTATTTTGAGTTTTTTTGTCCATTTTTACTTTTTGTGATAATTGAATAAATTCACCTTTACGTAATAGTATACACTGTCGTATTTTGATATTTTTGTCCATTTTGATTTTTTTGATAATAGAAAAAATGCACTTTTACGTAATAGTATACACTGTCGTATTTTGAGTTTTTTGTCCATTTTAACTTTTTGTGATAATTGAATAAATTCACCTTTACGTAATAGTATACACTGTCGTATTTTGATATTTTTGTCCATTTTGATTTTTTTTGATAATTGAAAAAATGCACTTTTACGTAATAGTATACCCTGTCGTATATTGAGTTTTTTGTCCATTTTAACTTTTTGTGATAATTGAATAAATTCACCTTTACGTAATAGTATACACTGTCGTATTTTGATATTTTTGTCCATTTTGAATTTTTGTGATAATTGAAAAAATGCACTTTTACGTAATAGTATACACTGTCGTATTTTGAGTTTTTTTGTCAATTTTTACTTTTTGTGATAATTGAATAAATTCACCTTTACGTAATAGTATACACTGTCGTATTTTGATATTTTTGTCCATTTTGAATTTTTGTGATAATTGAAAAAATGCACTTTTACGTAATAGTATACACTGTCGTATTTGGAGTTTTTTGTCCATTTTTACTTTTTGTGATAATTGAATAAATTCACCTTTACGTAATAGTATACACTGTCGTATTTTGATATTTTTGTCCATTTTGATTTTTTTGATAATAGAAAAAATGCACTTTTACGTAATAGTATACACTGTCGTATTTTGAGTTTTTTTGTCCATTTTTACTTTTTGTGATAATTGAATAAATTCACCTTTTCGTAACAGTATACACTCTCGTATTTTGATATTTTTGTCCATTTTGATTTTTTTTTATAATTGAAAATTTTTACTTTTACGTAATAGTATACACTGTCGTATTTTGAGTTTTTTGTCAATTTTTACTTTTTGTGATAATTGAATAAATTCACCTTTACGCAATAGTATACACTGTCGTATTTTGATATTTTTGTCCATTTTGAATTTTTGTGATAATTGAAAAAATGCACTTTTACGTAATAGTATACACTGTCGTATTTTGAGTTTTTTTGTCCATTTTTACTTTTTGTGATAATTGAATAAATTCACCTTTACGTAATAGTATACACTGTCGTATTTTGATATTTTTGTCCATTTTGATTTTTTTGATAATAGAAAAAATGCACTTTTACGTAATAGTATACACTGTCGTATTTTGATATTTTTGTCCATTTTGAATTTTTGTGATAATTGAAAAAATGCACTTTTACGTAATAGTATACACTGTCGTATTTTGAGTTTTTTGTCCATTTTTACTTTTTGTGATAATTGAATAAATTCACCTTTACGTAATAGTATACACTGTCGTATTTTGATATTTTTGTCCATTTTGAATTTTTGAGATAATTGAAAAAATGCACTTTTTTACGTAATAGTATACACTGTCGTATTGTGAGTTTTTTCTCCATTTTTACTTTTTGTGATAATTGAATAAATTCAGCTTTACATAATAGTATACACTGTCGTATTTTGATATTTTTGTCCATTTTGATTTTTTTTGAATATTGAAAAAATGCACTTTTACGTAATAGTATACACTGTCGTATTTTGGGGTTTTTGTCCATTTTTACTTTTTGTGATAATTGAATAAATTCACCTTTACGTAATAGTATACACTGTCGTATTTTGATATTTTTGTCCATTTTGAATTTTTGAGATAATTGAAAAAATGCACTTTTTTACGTAATAGTATACACTGTCGTATTGTGAGTTTTTTCTCCATTTTTACTTTTTGTGATAATTGAATAAATTCAGCTTTACATAATAGTATACACTGTCGTATTTTGATATTTTTGTCCATTTTGATTTTTTTTGAATATTGAAAAAATGCACTTTTACGGAATAGTATACACTGTCGTATTTTGAGTTTTTTTGTCCATTTTTACTTTTTGTGATAATTGAACAAATTCACCTTTACGTAATAGTATACACTGTCGTATTTTGATATTTTTGTCCATTTTGATATTTTGTGATAATTGAAAAAATGCACTTTTACGTAATAGTATACACTGTCGTATTTTGATTTTTTTTGTCAATTTTTACTTTTTGTGATAATTGAATAAATTCACCTTTACGTAATAGTATACACTGTCATATTTTGATATTTTTGTCCATTTTGAATTTTTGTGATAATTGAAAAAATGCACTTTTAAGTAATAGTATACACTGTCGTATTTTGAGTTTTCTGTCCATTTTTACTTTTTGTGATAATTGAATAAATTCACCTTTACCTAATAGTATACACTGTCGTATTTTGATATTTTTGTCCATTTTGATTTTTTTGATAATTGAAAAAATGCACTTTTACGTAATAGTATACACTGTCGTATTTTGAGTTTTTTTGTCCATTTTTACTTTTTGTGATAATTGAATAAATTCACCTTTACGTAACAGTATACACTGTCGTATTTTGATATTTTTGTCCATTTTGATTTTTTTTGATAATTGAAAAAATGCACTTTTACGTAATAGTATACACTGTCGTATTTTGAGTTTTTTGTCCATTTTTACTTTTTGTGATAATTGAATAAATTCACCTTTACGTAATAGTATACACTGTCGTATTTTGATTTTTTTGTCAATTTTTACTTTTTGTGATAATTGAATAAATTCACCTTTACGTAATAGTATACACTGTCGTATTTTGAGTTTTTTTGTCAATTTTTACTTTTTGTGATAATTGAATAAATTCACCTTTACGCAATAGTATACACTGTCGTATTTTGATATTTTTGTCCATTTTGAATTTTTGTGATAATTGAAAAAATGCACTTTTACGTAATAGTATACACTGTCATATTTTGAGTTTTTTGTCAATTTTTACTTTTTGTGATAATTGAATAAATTCACCTTTACGTAATAGTATACACTGTCGTATTTTGATATTTTTGTCCATTTTGATTTTTTTTGATAATTGAAAAAATGCACTTTTACGTATTAGTATACACTGTCGTATTTTGAGTTTTTTTGTCCATTTTTACTTTTTGTGATAATTGAATAAATTCACCTTTACGTAATAGTATACACTGTCGTATTTTGATATTTTTGTCCATTTTGAATTTTTGTGATAATTGAAAAAATGCACTTTTACGTAATAGTATACACTGTCGTATTTTGAGTTTTTTTGTCAATTTTTACTTTTTGTGATAATTGAATAAATTCACCTTTACGTAATAGTATACACTGTCGTATTTTGATATTTTTGTCCATTTTGAATTTTTGTGATAATTGAAAAAATGCACTTTTACGTAATAGTATACACTGTCGTATTTTGAGTTTTTTTGTCAATTTTTACTTTTTGTGATAATTGAATAAATTCACCTTTACATAATAGTATACACTGTCGTATTTTGATATTTTTGTCCATTTTAATTTTTTTTTATAATTGAAAATTTTTACTTTTACGTAATAGTATACACTGTCGTATTTTGGGTTTTTTGTCAATTTTTACTTTTTGTGATAATTGAATAAATTCACCTTTACGCAATAGTATACACTGTTGTATTTATATATCTTTGTCCATTTTGATTTTTTTGATAATAGAAAAAATGCACTTTTACGTAATAGTATACACTGTCGTATTTTGAGTTTTTTTGTCCATTTTTACTTTTTGTGATAATTGAATAAATTCACATTTTCGTAACAGTATACACTGTTGTATTTTGATATTTTTGTCCATTTTGATTTTTTTTTATAATTGAAAATTTTTACTTTTACGTAATAGTATACACTGTCGTATTTTGAGTTTTTTGTCAATTTTTACTTTTTGTGATAATTGAATAAATTCACCTTTACGCAATAGTATACACTGTCGTATTTTGATATTTTTTTCCATTTTGAATTTTTGTGATAATTGAAAAAATGCACTTTTACGTAATAGTATACACTGTCGTATTTTGAGTTTTTTCTCCATTTTTACTTTTTGTGATAATTGAATAAATTCACCTTTACATAATAGTATACACTGTCGTATTTTGACATTTTTGTCCATTTTGATTTTTTTTGATAATTGAAAAAATGCACTTTTACGTAATAGTATACACTGTCGTATTTTGAGTTTTTTGTCCATTTTTACTTTTTGTGATAATTGAATAAATTCACCTTTACGTAATAGTATACACTGTCATATTTTGATATTTTTGTCCATTTTGATTTTTTTTGATAATTGAAAAAATGCACTTTTACGTAATAGTATACACTGTCGTATTTTGAGTTTTTTGTCCATTTTAACTTCTTGTGATAATTGAATAAATTCACCTTTACGTAATAGTATACACTGTCGTATTTTGATATTTTTGTCCATTTTGAATTTTTGTGATAATTGAAAAAATGCACTTTTACGTAATAGTATACACTGTCGTATTTTGAGTTTTTTGTCCATTTTTACTTTTTGTGATAATTGAATAAATTCACCTTTACATAATAGTATACACTATCGTATTTTGATACTTTTGTCCATTTTGATTTTTTTGATAATAGAAAAAATGCACTTTTACGTAATAGTATACACTGTCGTATTTTGATATTTTTGTCCATTTTGATTTTTTTTGATAATTGAAAAAATGCACTTTTACGTAATAGTATACCCTGTCGTATATTGAGTTTTTTGTCCATTTTAACTTTTTGTGATAATTGAATAAATTCACCTTTACGTAATAGTATACACTGTCGTATTTTGATATTTTTGTCCATTTTGAATTTTTGTGATAATTGAAAAAATGCACTTTTACGTAATAGTATACACTGTCGTATTTTGAGTTTTTTTGTCAATTTTTACTTTTTGTGATAATTGAATAAATTCACCTTTACGTAATAGTATACACTGTCGTATTTTGATATTTTTGTCCATTTTGAATTTTTGTGATAATTGAAAAAATGCACTTTTACGTAATAGTATACACTGTCGTATTTTGAGTTTTTTGTCCATTTTTACTTTTTGTGATAATTGAATAAATTCACCTTTACGTAATAGTATACACTGTCGTATTTTGATATTTTTGTCCATTTTGATTTTTTTGATAATAGAAAAAATGCACTTTTACGTAATAGTATAAACTGTCGTATTTTGAGTTTTTTTGTCCATTTTTACTTTTTGTGATAATTGAATAAATTCACCTTTTCGTAACAGTATACACTGTAATATTTTGATATTTTTGTCCATTTTGATTTTTTTTTATAATTGAAAATTTTTACTTTTACGTAATAGTATACACTGTCGTATTTTGAGTTTTTTGTCAATTTTTACTTTTTGTGATAATTGAATAAATTCACCTTTACGTAATAGTATACACTGTCGTATTTTGATATTTTTGTCCATTTTGATTTTTTTGATAATAGAAAAAATGCACTTTTACGTAATAGTATACACTGTCGTATTTTGAGTTTTTTTGTCCATTTTTACTTTTTGTGATAATTGAATAAATTCACCTTTACGTAATAGTATACACTGTCGTATTTTGATATTTTTGTCCATTTTGAATTTTTGTGATAATTGAAAAAATGCACTTTTACGTAATAGTATACACTGTCATATTTTGAGTTTTTTGTCAATTTTTACTTTTTGTGATAATTGAATAAATTCACCTTTACGCAATAGTATACACTGTCGTATTTTGATATTTTTGTCCATTTTGAATTTTTGTGATAATTGAAAAAATGCACTTTTACGTAATAGTATACACTGTCGTATTTTGAGTTTTTTTGTCCATTTTTACTTCTTGTGATAATTGAATAAATTCACCTTTACGTAATAGTATACACTGTCGTATTTTGATATTTTTGTCCATTTTGATTTTTTTTGATAATTGAAAAAATGCACTTTTACGTAATAGTATACACTGTCGTATTTTGAGTTTTTTTGTCCATTTTTACTTTTTGTGATAATTGAATAAATTCACCTTTACGTAATAGTATACACTGTCGTATTTTGATATTTTTGTCCATTTTGAATTTTTGTGATAATTGAAAAAATGCACTTTTACGTAATAGTATACACTGTCGTATTTTGAGTTTTTTTGTCAATTTTTACTTTTTGTGATAATTGAATAAATTCACCTTTACGTAATAGTATACACTGTCGTATTTTGAAATTTTTGTCCATTTTGATTTTTTTTTATAATTGAAAATTTTTACTTTTACGTAATAGTATACACTGTCGTATTTTGAGTTTTTTTGTCCATTTTTACTTTTTGTGATAATTGAATAAATTCACCTTTACGTAATAGTATACACTGTCGTATTTTTATATTTTTGTCCATTTTAATTTTTTTTATAATTGAAAATTTTTACTTTTACGTAATAGTATACACTGTCGTATTTTGAGTTTTTTGTCAATTTTTACTTTTTGTGATAATTGAATAAATTCACCTTTACGTAATAGTATACACTGTCGTATTTTGATATTTTTGTCCATTTTGAATTTTTGTGATAATTGAAAAAATGCACTTTTACGTAATAGTATACACTGTCGTATTTTGAGTTTTTTGTCCATTTTTACTTTTTGTGATAATTGAATAAATTCACCTTTACGTAATAGTATACACTGTCGTATTTTGATATTTTTGTCCATTTTGATTTTTTTGATAATAGAAAAAAATGCACTTTTACGTAATAGTATACACTGTCGTATTTTGAGTTTTTTGTCCATTTTTACTTTTTGTGATAATTGAATAAATTCACCTTTACGTAATAGTATACACTGTCGTATTTTGATATTTTTGTCCATTTTGATTTTTTTTGATAATTGAAAAAATGCACTTTTACGTAATAGTATACCCTGTCGTATATTGAGTTTTTTGTCCATTTTAACTTTTTGTGATAATTGAATAAATTCACCTTTACGTAATAGTATACACTGTCGTATTTTGATATTTTTGTCCATTTTGAATTTTTGTGATAATTGAAAAAATGCACTTTTACGTAATAGTATACACTGTCGTATTTTGAGTTTTTTTGTCAATTTTTACTTTTTGTGATAATTGAATAAATTCACCTTTACGTAATAGTATACACTGTCGTATTTTGATATTTTTGTCCATTTTGAATTTTTGTGATAATTGAAAAAATGCACTTTTACGTAATAGTATACACTGTCGTATTTTGAGTTTTTTGTCCATTTTTACTTTTTGTGATAATTGAATAAATTCACCTTTACGTAATAGTATACACTGTCGTATTTTGATATTTTTGTCCATTTTGATTTTTTTGATAATAGAAAAAATGCACTTTTACGTAATAGTATACACTGTCGTATTTTGAGTTTTTTTGTCCATTTTTACTTTTTGTGATAATTGAATAAATTCACCTTTTCGTAACAGTATACACTGTCGTATTTTGATATTTTTGTCCATTTTGATTTTTTTTTATAATTGAAAATTTTTACTTTTACGTAATAGTATACACTGTCGTATTTTGAGTTTTTTGTCAATTTTTACTTTTTGTGATAATTGAATAAATTCACCTTTACGCAATAGTATACACTGTCGTATTTTGATATTTTTGTCCATTTTGATTTTTTTTGATAATTGAAAAAATGCACTTTTACGTAATAGTATACACTGTCGTATTTTGATTTTTTTGTCCATTTTTACTTTTTGTGATAATTGAATAAATTCACCTTTACGCAATAGTATACACTGTCGTATTTTGATATTTTTGTCCATTTTGATTTTTTTTTATAATTGAAAAAATGCACTTTTACGTAATAGTATACACTGTCGTATTTTGAGTTTTTTGTCAATTTTTACTTTTTGTGATAATTGAATAAATTCACCTTTACGCAATAGTATACACTGTCGTATTTTGATATTTTTTTCCATTTTGAATTTTTGTGATAATTGAAAAAATGCACTTTTACGTAATAGTATACACTGTCGTATTTTGAGTTTTTTCTCCATTTTTACTTTTTGTGATAATTGAATAAATTCACCTTTACATAATAGTATACACTGTCGTATTTTGACATTTTTGTCCATTTTGATTTTTTTAGATAATTGAAAAAAAGCACTTTTACGTAATAGTATACACTGTCGTATTTTGAGTTTTTTGTCCATTTTTACTTTTTGTGATAATTGAATAAATTCACCTTTACGTAATAGTATACACTGTCATATTTTGATATTTTTGTCCATTTTGATTTTTTTTGATAATTGAAAAAATGCACTTTTACGTAATAGTATACACTGTCGTATTTTGAGTTTTTTGTCCATTTTAACTTTTTGTGATAATTGAATAAATTCACCTTTACGTAATAGTATACACTGTCGTATTTTGATATTTTTGTCCATTTTGAATTTTTGTGATAATTGAAAAAATGCACTTTTACGTAATAGTATACACTGTCGTATTTTGAGTTTTTTGTCCATTTTTACTTTTTGTGATAATTGAATAAATTCACCTTTACGTAATAGTATACACTGTCGTATTTTGATAATTTTGTCCATTTTGATTTTTTTGATAATTGAAAAAATGCACTTTTACGTAATAGTATACACTGTCGTATTTTGAGTTTTTTTGTCCATTTTTACTTTTTGTGATAATTGAATAAATTCACCTTTACGTAATAGTATACACTGTCGTATTTTGATATTTTTGTCCATTTTGATTTTTTTGATAATAGAAAAAATGCACTTTTACGTAATAGTATACACTGTCGTATTTTGAGTTTTTTGTCCATTTTAACTTTTTGTGATAATTGAATAAATTCACCTTTACGTAATAGTATACACTGTCGTATTTTGATATTTTTGTCCATTTTGATTTTTTTTGATAATTGAAAAAATGCACTTTTACGTAATAGTATACCCTGTCGTATATTGAGTTTTTTGTCCATTTTAACTTTTTGTGATAATTGAATAAATTCACCTTTACGTAATAGTATACACTGTCGTATTTTGATATTTTTGTCCATTTTGAATTTTTGTGATAATTGAAAAAATGCACTTTTACGTAATAGTATACACTGTCGTATTTTGAGTTTTTTTGTCAATTTTTACTTTTTGTGATAATTGAATAAATTCACCTTTACGTAATAGTATACACTGTCGTATTTTGATATTTTTGTCCATTTTGAATTTTTGTGATAATTGAAAAAATGCACTTTTACGTAATAGTATACACTGTCGTATTTGGAGTTTTTTGTCCATTTTTACTTTTTGTGATAATTGAATAAATTCACCTTTACGTAATAGTATACACTGTCGTATTTTGATATTTTTGTCCATTTTGATTTTTTTGATAATAGAAAAAATGCACTTTTACGTAATAGTATACACTGTCGTATTTTGAGTTTTTTTGTCCATTTTTACTTTTTGTGATAATTGAATAAATTCACATTTTCGTAACAGTATACACTGTTGTATTTTGATATTTTTGTCCATTTTGATTTTTTTTTATAATTGAAAATTTTTACTTTTACGTAATAGTATACACTGTCGTATTTTGAGTTTTTTGTCAATTTTTACTTTTTGTGATAATTGAATAAATTCACCTTTACGCAATAGTATACACTGTCGTATTTTGATATTTTTTTCCATTTTGAATTTTTGTGATAATTGAAAAAATGCACTTTTACGTAATAGTATACACTGTCGTATTTTGAGTTTTTTCTCCATTTTTACTTTTTGTGATAATTGAATAAATTCACCTTTACATAATAGTATACACTGTCGTATTTTGACATTTTTGTCCATTTTGATTTTTTTTGATAATTGAAAAAATGCACTTTTACGTAATAGTATACACTGTCGTATTTTGAGTTTTTTGTCCATTTTTACTTTTTGTGATAATTGAATAAATTCACCTTTACGTAATAGTATACACTGTCATATTTTGATATTTTTGTCCATTTTGATTTTTTTTGATAATTGAAAAAATGCACTTTTACGTAATAGTATACACTGTCGTATTTTGAGTTTTTTGTCCATTTTAACTTCTTGTGATAATTGAATAAATTCACCTTTACGTAATAGTATACACTGTCGTATTTTGATATTTTTGTCCATTTTGAATTTTTGTGATAATTGAAAAAATGCACTTTTACGTAATAGTATACACTGTCGTATTTTGAGTTTTTTGTCCATTTTTACTTTTTGTGATAATTGAATAAATTCACCTTTACATAATAGTATACACTATCGTATTTTGATACTTTTGTCCATTTTGATTTTTTTGATAATAGAAAAAATGCACTTTTACGTAATAGTATACACTGTCGTATTTTGATATTTTTGTCCATTTTGATTTTTTTTGATAATTGAAAAAATGCACTTTTACGTAATAGTATACCCTGTCGTATATTGAGTTTTTTGTCCATTTTAACTTTTTGTGATAATTGAATAAATTCACCTTTACGTAATAGTATACACTGTCGTATTTTGATATTTTTGTCCATTTTGAATTTTTGTGATAATTGAAAAAATGCACTTTTACGTAATAGTATACACTGTCGTATTTTGAGTTTTTTTGTCAATTTTTACTTTTTGTGATAATTGAATAAATTCACCTTTACGTAATAGTATACACTGTCGTATTTTGATATTTTTGTCCATTTTGAATTTTTGTGATAATTGAAAAAATGCACTTTTACGTAATAGTATACACTGTCGTATTTTGAGTTTTTTGTCCATTTTTACTTTTTGTGATAATTGAATAAATTCACCTTTACGTAATAGTATACACTGTCGTATTTTGATATTTTTGTCCATTTTGATTTTTTTGATAATAGAAAAAATGCACTTTTACGTAATAGTATAAACTGTCGTATTTTGAGTTTTTTTGTCCATTTTTACTTTTTGTGATAATTGAATAAATTCACCTTTTCGTAACAGTATACACTGTAATATTTTGATATTTTTGTCCATTTTGATTTTTTTTTATAATTGAAAATTTTTACTTTTACGTAATAGTATACACTGTCGTATTTTGAGTTTTTTGTCAATTTTTACTTTTTGTGATAATTGAATAAATTCACCTTTACGTAATAGTATACACTGTCGTATTTTGATATTTTTGTCCATTTTGATTTTTTTGATAATAGAAAAAATGCACTTTTACGTAATAGTATACACTGTCGTATTTTGAGTTTTTTTGTCCATTTTTACTTTTTGTGATAATTGAATAAATTCACCTTTACGTAATAGTATACACTGTCGTATTTTGATATTTTTGTCCATTTTGAATTTTTGTGATAATTGAAAAAATGCACTTTTACGTAATAGTATACACTGTCGTATTTTGAGTTTTTTGTCAATTTTTACTTTTTGTGATAATTGAATAAATTCACCTTTACGCAATAGTATACACTGTCGTATTTTGATATTTTTGTCCATTTTGATTTTTTTTGATAATTGAAAAAATGCACTTTTACGTAATAGTATACACTGTCGTATTTTGATTTTTTTGTCCATTTTTACTTTTTGTGATAATTGAATAAATTCACCTTTACGTAATAGTATACACTGTCGTATTTTGAGTTTTTTTGTCAATTTTTACTTTTTGTGATAATTGAATAAATTCACCTTTACGCAATAGTATACACTGTCGTATTTTGATATTTTTGTCCATTTTGAATTTTTGTGATAATTGAAAAAATGCACTTTTACGTAATAGTATACACTGTCATATTTTGAGTTTTTTGTCAATTTTTACTTTTTGTGATAATTGAATAAATTCACCTTTACGTAATAGTATACACTGTCGTATTTTGATATTTTTGTCCATTTTGATTTTTTTTGATAATTGAAAAAATGCACTTTTACGTATTAGTATACACTGTCGTATTTTGAGTTTTTTTGTCCATTTTTACTTTTTGTGATAATTGAATAAATTCACCTTTACGTAATAGTATACACTGTCGTATTTTGATAATTTTGTCCATTTTGATTTTTTTGATAATTGAAAAAATGCACTTTTACGTAATAGTATACACTGTCGTATTTTGAGTTTTTTTGTCCATTTTTACTTTTTGTGATAATTGAATAAATTCACCTTTACGTAATAGTATACACTGTCGTATTTTGATATTTTTGTCCATTTTGATTTTTTTGATAATAGAAAAAATGCACTTTTACGTAATAGTATACACTGTCGTATTTTGAGTTTTTTGTCCATTTTAACTTTTTGTGATAATTGAATAAATTCACCTTTACGTAATAGTATACACTGTCGTATTTTGATATTTTTGTCCATTTTGATTTTTTTTGATAATTGAAAAAATGCACTTTTACGTAATAGTATACCCTGTCGTATATTGAGTTTTTTGTCCATTTTAACTTTTTGTGATAATTGAATAAATTCACCTTTACGTAATAGTATACACTGTCGTATTTTGATATTTTTGTCCATTTTGAATTTTTGTGATAATTGAAAAAATGCACTTTTACGTAATAGTATACACTGTCGTATTTTGAGTTTTTTTGTCAATTTTTACTTTTTGTGATAATTGAATAAATTCACCTTTACGTAATAGTATACACTGTCGTATTTTGATATTTTTGTCCATTTTGAATTTTTGTGATAATTGAAAAAATGCACTTTTACGTAATAGTATACACTGTCGTATTTGGAGTTTTTTGTCCATTTTTACTTTTTGTGATAATTGAATAAATTCACCTTTACGTAATAGTATACACTGTCGTATTTTGATATTTTTGTCCATTTTGATTTTTTTGATAATAGAAAAAATGCACTTTTACGTAATAGTATACACTGTCGTATTTTGAGTTTTTTTGTCCATTTTTACTTTTTGTGATAATTGAATAAATTCACCTTTTCGTAACAGTATACACTCTCGTATTTTGATATTTTTGTCCATTTTGATTTTTTTTTATAATTGAAAATTTTTACTTTTACGTAATAGTATACACTGTCGTATTTTGAGTTTTTTGTCAATTTTTACTTTTTGTGATAATTGAATAAATTCACCTTTACGCAATAGTATACACTGTCGTATTTTGATATTTTTGTCCATTTTGAATTTTTGTGATAATTGAAAAAATGCACTTTTACGTAATAGTATACACTGTCGTATTTTGAGTTTTTTTGTCCATTTTTACTTTTTGTGATAATTGAATAAATTCACCTTTACGTAATAGTATACACTGTCGTATTTTGATATTTTTGTCCATTTTGATTTTTTTGATAATAGAAAAAATGCACTTTTACGTAATAGTATACACTGTCGTATTTTGATATTTTTGTCCATTTTGAATTTTTGTGATAATTGAAAAAATGCACTTTTACGTAATAGTATACACTGTCGTATTTTGAGTTTTTTGTCCATTTTTACTTTTTGTGATAATTGAATAAATTCACCTTTACGTAATAGTATACACTGTCGTATTTTGATATTTTTGTCCATTTTGAATTTTTGAGATAATTGAAAAAATGCACTTTTTTACGTAATAGTATACACTGTCGTATTGTGAGTTTTTTCTCCATTTTTACTTTTTGTGATAATTGAATAAATTCAGCTTTACATAATAGTATACACTGTCGTATTTTGATATTTTTGTCCATTTTGATTTTTTTTGAATATTGAAAAAATGCACTTTTACGTAATAGTATACACTGTCGTATTTTGGGGTTTTTGTCCATTTTTACTTTTTGTGATAATTGAATAAATTCACCTTTACGTAATAGTATACACTGTCGTATTTTGATATTTTTGTCCATTTTGAATTTTTGAGATAATTGAAAAAATGCACTTTTTTACGTAATAGTATACACTGTCGTATTGTGAGTTTTTTCTCCATTTTTACTTTTTGTGATAATTGAATAAATTCAGCTTTACATAATAGTATACACTGTCGTATTTTGATATTTTTGTCCATTTTGATTTTTTTTGAATATTGAAAAAATGCACTTTTACGGAATAGTATACACTGTCGTATTTTGAGTTTTTTTGTCCATTTTTACTTTTTGTGATAATTGAACAAATTCACCTTTACGTAATAGTATACACTGTCGTATTTTGATATTTTTGTCCATTTTGAATTTTTGTGATAATTGAAAAAATGCACTTTTACGTAATAGTATACACTGTCGTATTTTGATTTTTTTTGTCAATTTTTACTTTTTGTGATAATTGAATAAATTCACCTTTACGTAATAGTATACACTGTCATATTTTGATATTTTTGTCCATTTTGAATTTTTGTGATAATTGAAAAAATGCACTTTTAAGTAATAGTATACACTGTCGTATTTTGAGTTTTCTGTCCATTTTTACTTTTTGTGATAATTGAATAAATTCACCTTTACCTAATAGTATACACTGTCGTATTTTGATATTTTTGTCCATTTTGATTTTTTTGATAATTGAAAAAATGCACTTTTACGTAATAGTATACACTGTCGTATTTTGAGTTTTTTTGTCCATTTTTACTTTTTGTGATAATTGAATAAATTCACCTTTACGTAACAGTATACACTGTCGTATTTTGATATTTTTGTCCATTTTGATTTTTTTTGATAATTGAAAAAATGCACTTTTACGTAATAGTATACACTGTCGTATTTTGAGTTTTTTGTCCATTTTTACTTTTTGTGATAATTGAATAAATTCACCTTTACGTAATAGTATACACTGTCGTATTTTGATTTTTTTGTCAATTTTTACTTTTTGTGATAATTGAATAAATTCACCTTTACGTAATAGTATACACTGTCGTATTTTGAGTTTTTTTGTCAATTTTTACTTTTTGTGATAATTGAATAAATTCACCTTTACGCAATAGTATACACTGTCGTATTTTGATATTTTTGTCCATTTTGAATTTTTGTGATAATTGAAAAAATGCACTTTTACGTAATAGTATACACTGTCATATTTTGAGTTTTTTGTCAATTTTTACTTTTTGTGATAATTGAATAAATTCACCTTTACGTAATAGTATACACTGTCGTATTTTGATATTTTTGTCCATTTTGATTTTTTTTGATAATTGAAAAAATGCACTTTTACGTATTAGTATACACTGTCGTATTTTGAGTTTTTTTGTCCATTTTTACTTTTTGTGATAATTGAATAAATTCACCTTTACGTAATAGTATACACTGTCGTATTTTGATATTTTTGTCCATTTTGAATTTTTGTGATAATTGAAAAAATGCACTTTTACGTAATAGTATACACTGTCGTATTTTGAGTTTTTTTGTCAATTTTTACTTTTTGTGATAATTGAATAAATTCACCTTTACGTAATAGTATACACTGTCGTATTTTGATATTTTTGTCCATTTTGAATTTTTGTGATAATTGAAAAAATGCACTTTTACGTAATAGTATACACTGTCGTATTTTGAGTTTTTTTGTCAATTTTTACTTTTTGTGATAATTGAATAAATTCACCTTTACATAATAGTATACACTGTCGTATTTTGATATTTTTGTCCATTTTAATTTTTTTTTATAATTGAAAATTTTTACTTTTACGTAATAGTATACACTGTCGTATTTTGGGTTTTTTGTCAATTTTTACTTTTTGTGATAATTGAATAAATTCACCTTTACGCAATAGTATACACTGTTGTATTTATATATCTTTGTCCATTTTGATTTTTTTGATAATAGAAAAAATGCACTTTTACGTAATAGTATACACTGTCGTATTTTGAGTTTTTTTGTCCATTTTTACTTTTTGTGATAATTGAATAAATTCACATTTTCGTAACAGTATACACTGTTGTATTTTGATATTTTTGTCCATTTTGATTTTTTTTTATAATTGAAAATTTTTACTTTTACGTAATAGTATACACTGTCGTATTTTGAGTTTTTTGTCAATTTTTACTTTTTGTGATAATTGAATAAATTCACCTTTACGCAATAGTATACACTGTCGTATTTTGATATTTTTTTCCATTTTGAATTTTTGTGATAATTGAAAAAATGCACTTTTACGTAATAGTATACACTGTCGTATTTTGAGTTTTTTCTCCATTTTTACTTTTTGTGATAATTGAATAAATTCACCTTTACATAATAGTATACACTGTCGTATTTTGACATTTTTGTCCATTTTGATTTTTTTTGATAATTGAAAAAATGCACTTTTACGTAATAGTATACACTGTCGTATTTTGAGTTTTTTGTCCATTTTTACTTTTTGTGATAATTGAATAAATTCACCTTTACGTAATAGTATACACTGTCATATTTTGATATTTTTGTCCATTTTGATTTTTTTTGATAATTGAAAAAATGCACTTTTACGTAATAGTATACACTGTCGTATTTTGAGTTTTTTGTCCATTTTAACTTCTTGTGATAATTGAATAAATTCACCTTTACGTAATAGTATACACTGTCGTATTTTGATATTTTTGTCCATTTTGAATTTTTGTGATAATTGAAAAAATGCACTTTTACGTAATAGTATACACTGTCGTATTTTGAGTTTTTTGTCCATTTTTACTTTTTGTGATAATTGAATAAATTCACCTTTACATAATAGTATACACTATCGTATTTTGATACTTTTGTCCATTTTGATTTTTTTGATAATAGAAAAAATGCACTTTTACGTAATAGTATACACTGTCGTATTTTGATATTTTTGTCCATTTTGATTTTTTTTGATAATTGAAAAAATGCACTTTTACGTAATAGTATACCCTGTCGTATATTGAGTTTTTTGTCCATTTTAACTTTTTGTGATAATTGAATAAATTCACCTTTACGTAATAGTATACACTGTCGTATTTTGATATTTTTGTCCATTTTGAATTTTTGTGATAATTGAAAAAATGCACTTTTACGTAATAGTATACACTGTCGTATTTTGAGTTTTTTGTCCATTTTTACTTTTTGTGATAATTGAATAAATTCACCTTTACGTAATAGTATACACTGTCGTATTTTGATATTTTTGTCCATTTTGATTTTTTTGATAATAGAAAAAATGCACTTTTACGTAATAGTATACACTGTCGTATTTTGAGTTTTTTGTCCATTTTTACTTTTTGTGATAATTGAATAAATTCACCTTTACGTAATAGTATACACTGTCGTATTTTGATATTTTTGTCCATTTTGATTTTTTTTGATAATTGAAAAAATGCACTTTTACGTAATAGTATACCCTGTCGTATATTGAGTTTTTTGTCCATTTTAACTTTTTGTGATAATTGAATAAATTCACCTTTACGTAATAGTATACACTGTCGTATTTTGATATTTTTGTCCATTTTGAATTTTTGTGATAATTGAAAAAATGCACTTTTACGTAATAGTATACACTGTCGTATTTTGAGTTTTTTTGTCAATTTTTACTTTTTGTGATAATTGAATAAATTCACCTTTACGTAATAGTATACACTGTCGTATTTTGATATTTTTGTCCATTTTGAATTTTTGTGATAATTGAAAAAATGCACTTTTACGTAATAGTATACACTGTCGTATTTTGAGTTTTTTGTCCATTTTTACTTTTTGTGATAATTGAATAAATTCACCTTTACGTAATAGTATACACTGTCGTATTTTGATATTTTTGTCCATTTTGATTTTTTTGATAATAGAAAAAATGCACTTTTACGTAATAGTATACACTGTCGTATTTTGAGTTTTTTTGTCCATTTTTACTTTTTGTGATAATTGAATAAATTCACCTTTTCGTAACAGTATACACTGTCGTATTTTGATATTTTTGTCCATTTTGATTTTTTTTTATAATTGAAAATTTTTACTTTTACGTAATAGTATACACTGTCGTATTTTGAGTTTTTTGTCAATTTTTACTTTTTGTGATAATTGAATAAATTCACCTTTACGCAATAGTATACACTGTCGTATTTTGATATTTTTGTCCATTTTGATTTTTTTTGATAATTGAAAAAATGCACTTTTACGTAATAGTATACACTGTCGTATTTTGATTTTTTTGTCCATTTTTACTTTTTGTGATAATTGAATAAATTCACCTTTACGCAATAGTATACACTGTCGTATTTTGATATTTTTGTCCATTTTGATTTTTTTTTATAATTGAAAAAATGCACTTTTACGTAATAGTATACACTGTCGTATTTTGAGTTTTTTGTCAATTTTTACTTTTTGTGATAATTGAATAAATTCACTTTTACGCAATAGTATACACTGTCGTATTTTGATATTTTTTTCCATTTTGAATTTTTGTGATAATTGAAAAAATGCACTTTTACGTAATAGTATACACTGTCGTATTTTGATTTTTTTTGTCAATTTTTACTTTTTGTGATAATTGAATAAATTCACCTTTACGTAATAGTATACACTGTCATATTTTGATATTTTTGTCCATTTTGAATTTTTGTGATAATTGAAAAAATGCACTTTTAAGTAATAGTATACACTGTCGTATTTTGAGTTTTCTGTCCATTTTTACTTTTTGTGATAATTGAATAAATTCACCTTTACCTAATAGTATACACTGTCGTATTTTGATATTTTTGTCCATTTTGATTTTTTTGATAATTGAAAAAATGCACTTTTACGTAATAGTATACACTGTCGTATTTTGAGTTTTTTTGTCCATTTTTACTTTTTGTGATAATTGAATAAATTCACCTTTACGTAACAGTATACACTGTCGTATTTTGATATTTTTGTCCATTTTGATTTTTTTTGATAATTGAAAAAATGCACTTTTACGTAATAGTATACACTGTCGTATTTTGAGTTTTTTGTCCATTTTTACTTTTTGTGATAATTGAATAAATTCACCTTTACGTAATAGTATACACTGTCGTATTTTGATTTTTTTGTCAATTTTTACTTTTTGTGATAATTGAATAAATTCACCTTTACGTAATAGTATACACTGTCGTATTTTGAGTTTTTTTGTCAATTTTTACTTTTTGTGATAATTGAATAAATTCACCTTTACGCAATAGTATACACTGTCGTATTTTGATATTTTTGTCCATTTTGAATTTTTGTGATAATTGAAAAAATGCACTTTTACGTAATAGTATACACTGTCATATTTTGAGTTTTTTGTCAATTTTTACTTTTTGTGATAATTGAATAAATTCACCTTTACGTAATAGTATACACTGTCGTATTTTGATATTTTTGTCCATTTTGATTTTTTTTGATAATTGAAAAAATGCACTTTTACGTATTAGTATACACTGTCGTATTTTGAGTTTTTTTGTCCATTTTTACTTTTTGTGATAATTGAATAAATTCACCTTTACGTAATAGTATACACTGTCGTATTTTGATATTTTTGTCCATTTTGAATTTTTGTGATAATTGAAAAAATGCACTTTTACGTAATAGTATACACTGTCGTATTTTGAGTTTTTTTGTCAATTTTTACTTTTTGTGATAATTGAATAAATTCACCTTTACGTAATAGTATACACTGTCGTATTTTGATATTTTTGTCCATTTTGAATTTTTGTGATAATTGAAAAAATGCACTTTTACGTAATAGTATACACTGTCGTATTTTGAGTTTTTTTGTCAATTTTTACTTTTTGTGATAATTGAATAAATTCACCTTTACATAATAGTATACACTGTCGTATTTTGATATTTTTGTCCATTTTAATTTTTTTTTATAATTGAAAATTTTTACTTTTACGTAATAGTATACACTGTCGTATTTTGGGTTTTTTGTCAATTTTTACTTTTTGTGATAATTGAATAAATTCACCTTTACGCAATAGTATACACTGTTGTATTTATATATCTTTGTCCATTTTGATTTTTTTGATAATAGAAAAAATGCACTTTTACGTAATAGTATACACTGTCGTATTTTGAGTTTTTTTGTCCATTTTTACTTTTTGTGATAATTGAATAAATTCACATTTTCGTAACAGTATACACTGTTGTATTTTGATATTTTTGTCCATTTTGATTTTTTTTTATAATTGAAAATTTTTACTTTTACGTAATAGTATACACTGTCGTATTTTGAGTTTTTTGTCAATTTTTACTTTTTGTGATAATTGAATAAATTCACCTTTACGCAATAGTATACACTGTCGTATTTTGATATTTTTTTCCATTTTGAATTTTTGTGATAATTGAAAAAATGCACTTTTACGTAATAGTATACACTGTCGTATTTTGAGTTTTTTCTCCATTTTTACTTTTTGTGATAATTGAATAAATTCACCTTTACATAATAGTATACACTGTCGTATTTTGACATTTTTGTCCATTTTGATTTTTTTTGATAATTGAAAAAATGCACTTTTACGTAATAGTATACACTGTCGTATTTTGAGTTTTTTGTCCATTTTTACTTTTTGTGATAATTGAATAAATTCACCTTTACGTAATAGTATACACTGTCATATTTTGATATTTTTGTCCATTTTGATTTTTTTTGATAATTGAAAAAATGCACTTTTACGTAATAGTATACACTGTCGTATTTTGAGTTTTTTGTCCATTTTAACTTCTTGTGATAATTGAATAAATTCACCTTTACGTAATAGTATACACTGTCGTATTTTGATATTTTTGTCCATTTTGAATTTTTGTGATAATTGAAAAAATGCACTTTTACGTAATAGTATACACTGTCGTATTTTGAGTTTTTTGTCCATTTTTACTTTTTGTGATAATTGAATAAATTCACCTTTACATAATAGTATACACTATCGTATTTTGATACTTTTGTCCATTTTGATTTTTTTGATAATAGAAAAAATGCACTTTTACGTAATAGTATACACTGTCGTATTTTGATATTTTTGTCCATTTTGATTTTTTTTGATAATTGAAAAAATGCACTTTTACGTAATAGTATACCCTGTCGTATATTGAGTTTTTTGTCCATTTTAACTTTTTGTGATAATTGAATAAATTCACCTTTACGTAATAGTATACACTGTCGTATTTTGATATTTTTGTCCATTTTGAATTTTTGTGATAATTGAAAAAATGCACTTTTACGTAATAGTATACACTGTCGTATTTTGAGTTTTTTTGTCAATTTTTACTTTTTGTGATAATTGAATAAATTCACCTTTACGTAATAGTATACACTGTCGTATTTTGATATTTTTGTCCATTTTGAATTTTTGTGATAATTGAAAAAATGCACTTTTACGTAATAGTATACACTGTCGTATTTTGAGTTTTTTGTCCATTTTTACTTTTTGTGATAATTGAATAAATTCACCTTTACGTAATAGTATACACTGTCGTATTTTGATATTTTTGTCCATTTTGATTTTTTTGATAATAGAAAAAATGCACTTTTACGTAATAGTATAAACTGTCGTATTTTGAGTTTTTTTGTCCATTTTTACTTTTTGTGATAATTGAATAAATTCACCTTTTCGTAACAGTATACACTGTAATATTTTGATATTTTTGTCCATTTTGATTTTTTTTTATAATTGAAAATTTTTACTTTTACGTAATAGTATACACTGTCGTATTTTGAGTTTTTTGTCAATTTTTACTTTTTGTGATAATTGAATAAATTCACCTTTACGTAATAGTATACACTGTCGTATTTTGATATTTTTGTCCATTTTGATTTTTTTGATAATAGAAAAAATGCACTTTTACGTAATAGTATACACTGTCGTATTTTGAGTTTTTTTGTCCATTTTTACTTTTTGTGATAATTGAATAAATTCACCTTTACGTAATAGTATACACTGTCGTATTTTGATATTTTTGTCCATTTTGAATTTTTGTGATAATTGAAAAAATGCACTTTTACGTAATAGTATACACTGTCATATTTTGAGTTTTTTGTCAATTTTTACTTTTTGTGATAATTGAATAAATTCACCTTTACGCAATAGTATACACTGTCGTATTTTGATATTTTTGTCCATTTTGAATTTTTGTGATAATTGAAAAAATGCACTTTTACGTAATAGTATACACTGTCGTATTTTGAGTTTTTTTGTCCATTTTTACTTCTTGTGATAATTGAATAAATTCACCTTTACGTAATAGTATACACTGTCGTATTTTGATATTTTTGTCCATTTTGATTTTTTTTGATAATTGAAAAAATGCACTTTTACGTAATAGTATACACTGTCGTATTTTGAGTTTTTTTGTCCATTTTTACTTTTTGTGATAATTGAATAAATTCACCTTTACGTAATAGTATACACTGTCGTATTTTGATATTTTTGTCCATTTTGAATTTTTGTGATAATTGAAAAAATGCACTTTTACGTAATAGTATACACTGTCGTATTTTGAGTTTTTTTGTCAATTTTTACTTTTTGTGATAATTGAATAAATTCACCTTTACGTAATAGTATACACTGTCGTATTTTGAAATTTTTGTCCATTTTGATTTTTTTTTATAATTGAAAATTTTTACTTTTACGTAATAGTATACACTGTCGTATTTTGAGTTTTTTTGTCCATTTTTACTTTTTGTGATAATTGAATAAATTCACCTTTACGTAATAGTATACACTGTCGTATTTTTATATTTTTGTCCATTTTAATTTTTTTTATAATTGAAAATTTTTACTTTTACGTAATAGTATACACTGTCGTATTTTGAGTTTTTTGTCAATTTTTACTTTTTGTGATAATTGAATAAATTCACCTTTACGTAATAGTATACACTGTCGTATTTTGATATTTTTGTCCATTTTGAATTTTTGTGATAATTGAAAAAATGCACTTTTACGTAATAGTATACACTGTCGTATTTTGAGTTTTTTGTCCATTTTTACTTTTTGTGATAATTGAATAAATTCACCTTTACGTAATAGTATACACTGTCGTATTTTGATATTTTTGTCCATTTTGATTTTTTTGATAATAGAAAAAAATGCACTTTTACGTAATAGTATACACTGTCGTATTTTGAGTTTTTTGTCCATTTTTACTTTTTGTGATAATTGAATAAATTCACCTTTACGTAATAGTATACACTGTCGTATTTTGATATTTTTGTCCATTTTGATTTTTTTTGATAATTGAAAAAATGCACTTTTACGTAATAGTATACCCTGTCGTATATTGAGTTTTTTGTCCATTTTAACTTTTTGTGATAATTGAATAAATTCACCTTTACGTAATAGTATACACTGTCGTATTTTGATATTTTTGTCCATTTTGAATTTTTGTGATAATTGAAAAAATGCACTTTTACGTAATAGTATACACTGTCGTATTTTGAGTTTTTTTGTCAATTTTTACTTTTTGTGATAATTGAATAAATTCACCTTTACGTAATAGTATACACTGTCGTATTTTGATATTTTTGTCCATTTTGAATTTTTGTGATAATTGAAAAAATGCACTTTTACGTAATAGTATACACTGTCGTATTTTGAGTTTTTTGTCCATTTTTACTTTTTGTGATAATTGAATAAATTCACCTTTACGTAATAGTATACACTGTCGTATTTTGATATTTTTGTCCATTTTGATTTTTTTGATAATAGAAAAAATGCACTTTTACGTAATAGTATACACTGTCGTATTTTGAGTTTTTTTGTCCATTTTTACTTTTTGTGATAATTGAATAAATTCACCTTTTCGTAACAGTATACACTGTCGTATTTTGATATTTTTGTCCATTTTGATTTTTTTTTATAATTGAAAATTTTTACTTTTACGTAATAGTATACACTGTCGTATTTTGAGTTTTTTGTCAATTTTTACTTTTTGTGATAATTGAATAAATTCACCTTTACGCAATAGTATACACTGTCGTATTTTGATATTTTTGTCCATTTTGATTTTTTTTGATAATTGAAAAAATGCACTTTTACGTAATAGTATACACTGTCGTATTTTGATTTTTTTGTCCATTTTTACTTTTTGTGATAATTGAATAAATTCACCTTTACGCAATAGTATACACTGTCGTATTTTGATATTTTTGTCCATTTTGATTTTTTTTTATAATTGAAAAAATGCACTTTTACGTAATAGTATACACTGTCGTATTTTGAGTTTTTTGTCAATTTTTACTTTTTGTGATAATTGAATAAATTCACCTTTACGCAATAGTATACACTGTCGTATTTTGATATTTTTTTCCATTTTGAATTTTTGTGATAATTGAAAAAATGCACTTTTACGTAATAGTATACACTGTCGTATTTTGAGTTTTTTCTCCATTTTTACTTTTTGTGATAATTGAATAAATTCACCTTTACATAATAGTATACACTGTCGTATTTTGACATTTTTGTCCATTTTGATTTTTTTAGATAATTGAAAAAAAGCACTTTTACGTAATAGTATACACTGTCGTATTTTGAGTTTTTTGTCCATTTTTACTTTTTGTGATAATTGAATAAATTCACCTTTACGTAATAGTATACACTGTCATATTTTGATATTTTTGTCCATTTTGATTTTTTTTGATAATTGAAAAAATGCACTTTTACGTAATAGTATACACTGTCGTATTTTGAGTTTTTTGTCCATTTTAACTTTTTGTGATAATTGAATAAATTCACCTTTACGTAATAGTATACACTGTCGTATTTTGATATTTTTGTCCATTTTGAATTTTTGTGATAATTGAAAAAATGCACTTTTACGTAATAGTATACACTGTCGTATTTTGAGTTTTTTGTCCATTTTTACTTTTTGTGATAATTGAATAAATTCACCTTTACGTAATAGTATACACTGTCGTATTTTGATAATTTTGTCCATTTTGATTTTTTTGATAATTGAAAAAATGCACTTTTACGTAATAGTATACACTGTCGTATTTTGAGTTTTTTTGTCCATTTTTACTTTTTGTGATAATTGAATAAATTCACCTTTACGTAATAGTATACACTGTCGTATTTTGATATTTTTGTCCATTTTGATTTTTTTGATAATAGAAAAAATGCACTTTTACGTAATAGTATACACTGTCGTATTTTGAGTTTTTTGTCCATTTTAACTTTTTGTGATAATTGAATAAATTCACCTTTACGTAATAGTATACACTGTCGTATTTTGATATTTTTGTCCATTTTGATTTTTTTTGATAATTGAAAAAATGCACTTTTACGTAATAGTATACCCTGTCGTATATTGAGTTTTTTGTCCATTTTAACTTTTTGTGATAATTGAATAAATTCACCTTTACGTAATAGTATACACTGTCGTATTTTGATATTTTTGTCCATTTTGAATTTTTGTGATAATTGAAAAAATGCACTTTTACGTAATAGTATACACTGTCGTATTTTGAGTTTTTTTGTCAATTTTTACTTTTTGTGATAATTGAATAAATTCACCTTTACGTAATAGTATACACTGTCGTATTTTGATATTTTTGTCCATTTTGAATTTTTGTGATAATTGAAAAAATGCACTTTTACGTAATAGTATACACTGTCGTATTTGGAGTTTTTTGTCCATTTTTACTTTTTGTGATAATTGAATAAATTCACCTTTACGTAATAGTATACACTGTCGTATTTTGATATTTTTGTCCATTTTGATTTTTTTGATAATAGAAAAAATGCACTTTTACGTAATAGTATACACTGTCGTATTTTGAGTTTTTTTGTCCATTTTTACTTTTTGTGATAATTGAATAAATTCACATTTTCGTAACAGTATACACTGTTGTATTTTGATATTTTTGTCCATTTTGATTTTTTTTTATAATTGAAAATTTTTACTTTTACGTAATAGTATACACTGTCGTATTTTGAGTTTTTTGTCAATTTTTACTTTTTGTGATAATTGAATAAATTCACCTTTACGCAATAGTATACACTGTCGTATTTTGATATTTTTTTCCATTTTGAATTTTTGTGATAATTGAAAAAATGCACTTTTACGTAATAGTATACACTGTCGTATTTTGAGTTTTTTCTCCATTTTTACTTTTTGTGATAATTGAATAAATTCACCTTTACATAATAGTATACACTGTCGTATTTTGACATTTTTGTCCATTTTGATTTTTTTTGATAATTGAAAAAATGCACTTTTACGTAATAGTATACACTGTCGTATTTTGAGTTTTTTGTCCATTTTTACTTTTTGTGATAATTGAATAAATTCACCTTTACGTAATAGTATACACTGTCATATTTTGATATTTTTGTCCATTTTGATTTTTTTTGATAATTGAAAAAATGCACTTTTACGTAATAGTATACACTGTCGTATTTTGAGTTTTTTGTCCATTTTAACTTCTTGTGATAATTGAATAAATTCACCTTTACGTAATAGTATACACTGTCGTATTTTGATATTTTTGTCCATTTTGAATTTTTGTGATAATTGAAAAAATGCACTTTTACGTAATAGTATACACTGTCGTATTTTGAGTTTTTTGTCCATTTTTACTTTTTGTGATAATTGAATAAATTCACCTTTACATAATAGTATACACTATCGTATTTTGATACTTTTGTCCATTTTGATTTTTTTGATAATAGAAAAAATGCACTTTTACGTAATAGTATACACTGTCGTATTTTGATATTTTTGTCCATTTTGATTTTTTTTGATAATTGAAAAAATGCACTTTTACGTAATAGTATACCCTGTCGTATATTGAGTTTTTTGTCCATTTTAACTTTTTGTGATAATTGAATAAATTCACCTTTACGTAATAGTATACACTGTCGTATTTTGATATTTTTGTCCATTTTGAATTTTTGTGATAATTGAAAAAATGCACTTTTACGTAATAGTATACACTGTCGTATTTTGAGTTTTTTTGTCAATTTTTACTTTTTGTGATAATTGAATAAATTCACCTTTACGTAATAGTATACACTGTCGTATTTTGATATTTTTGTCCATTTTGAATTTTTGTGATAATTGAAAAAATGCACTTTTACGTAATAGTATACACTGTCGTATTTTGAGTTTTTTGTCCATTTTTACTTTTTGTGATAATTGAATAAATTCACCTTTACGTAATAGTATACACTGTCGTATTTTGATATTTTTGTCCATTTTGATTTTTTTGATAATAGAAAAAATGCACTTTTACGTAATAGTATAAACTGTCGTATTTTGAGTTTTTTTGTCCATTTTTACTTTTTGTGATAATTGAATAAATTCACCTTTTCGTAACAGTATACACTGTAATATTTTGATATTTTTGTCCATTTTGATTTTTTTTTATAATTGAAAATTTTTACTTTTACGTAATAGTATACACTGTCGTATTTTGAGTTTTTTGTCAATTTTTACTTTTTGTGATAATTGAATAAATTCACCTTTACGTAATAGTATACACTGTCGTATTTTGATATTTTTGTCCATTTTGATTTTTTTGATAATAGAAAAAATGCACTTTTACGTAATAGTATACACTGTCGTATTTTGAGTTTTTTTGTCCATTTTTACTTTTTGTGATAATTGAATAAATTCACCTTTACGTAATAGTATACACTGTCGTATTTTGATATTTTTGTCCATTTTGAATTTTTGTGATAATTGAAAAAATGCACTTTTACGTAATAGTATACACTGTCGTATTTTGAGTTTTTTGTCAATTTTTACTTTTTGTGATAATTGAATAAATTCACCTTTACGCAATAGTATACACTGTCGTATTTTGATATTTTTGTCCATTTTGATTTTTTTTGATAATTGAAAAAATGCACTTTTACGTAATAGTATACACTGTCGTATTTTGATTTTTTTGTCCATTTTTACTTTTTGTGATAATTGAATAAATTCACCTTTACGTAATAGTATACACTGTCGTATTTTGAGTTTTTTTGTCAATTTTTACTTTTTGTGATAATTGAATAAATTCACCTTTACGCAATAGTATACACTGTCGTATTTTGATATTTTTGTCCATTTTGAATTTTTGTGATAATTGAAAAAATGCACTTTTACGTAATAGTATACACTGTCATATTTTGAGTTTTTTGTCAATTTTTACTTTTTGTGATAATTGAATAAATTCACCTTTACGTAATAGTATACACTGTCGTATTTTGATATTTTTGTCCATTTTGATTTTTTTTGATAATTGAAAAAATGCACTTTTACGTATTAGTATACACTGTCGTATTTTGAGTTTTTTTGTCCATTTTTACTTTTTGTGATAATTGAATAAATTCACCTTTACGTAATAGTATACACTGTCGTATTTTGATAATTTTGTCCATTTTGATTTTTTTGATAATTGAAAAAATGCACTTTTACGTAATAGTATACACTGTCGTATTTTGAGTTTTTTTGTCCATTTTTACTTTTTGTGATAATTGAATAAATTCACCTTTACGTAATAGTATACACTGTCGTATTTTGATATTTTTGTCCATTTTGATTTTTTTGATAATAGAAAAAATGCACTTTTACGTAATAGTATACACTGTCGTATTTTGAGTTTTTTGTCCATTTTAACTTTTTGTGATAATTGAATAAATTCACCTTTACGTAATAGTATACACTGTCGTATTTTGATATTTTTGTCCATTTTGATTTTTTTTGATAATTGAAAAAATGCACTTTTACGTAATAGTATACCCTGTCGTATATTGAGTTTTTTGTCCATTTTAACTTTTTGTGATAATTGAATAAATTCACCTTTACGTAATAGTATACACTGTCGTATTTTGATATTTTTGTCCATTTTGAATTTTTGTGATAATTGAAAAAATGCACTTTTACGTAATAGTATACACTGTCGTATTTTGAGTTTTTTTGTCAATTTTTACTTTTTGTGATAATTGAATAAATTCACCTTTACGTAATAGTATACACTGTCGTATTTTGATATTTTTGTCCATTTTGAATTTTTGTGATAATTGAAAAAATGCACTTTTACGTAATAGTATACACTGTCGTATTTGGAGTTTTTTGTCCATTTTTACTTTTTGTGATAATTGAATAAATTCACCTTTACGTAATAGTATACACTGTCGTATTTTGATATTTTTGTCCATTTTGATTTTTTTGATAATAGAAAAAATGCACTTTTACGTAATAGTATACACTGTCGTATTTTGAGTTTTTTTGTCCATTTTTACTTTTTGTGATAATTGAATAAATTCACCTTTTCGTAACAGTATACACTCTCGTATTTTGATATTTTTGTCCATTTTGATTTTTTTTTATAATTGAAAATTTTTACTTTTACGTAATAGTATACACTGTCGTATTTTGAGTTTTTTGTCAATTTTTACTTTTTGTGATAATTGAATAAATTCACCTTTACGCAATAGTATACACTGTCGTATTTTGATATTTTTGTCCATTTTGAATTTTTGTGATAATTGAAAAAATGCACTTTTACGTAATAGTATACACTGTCGTATTTTGAGTTTTTTTGTCCATTTTTACTTTTTGTGATAATTGAATAAATTCACCTTTACGTAATAGTATACACTGTCGTATTTTGATATTTTTGTCCATTTTGATTTTTTTGATAATAGAAAAAATGCACTTTTACGTAATAGTATACACTGTCGTATTTTGATATTTTTGTCCATTTTGAATTTTTGTGATAATTGAAAAAATGCACTTTTACGTAATAGTATACACTGTCGTATTTTGAGTTTTTTGTCCATTTTTACTTTTTGTGATAATTGAATAAATTCACCTTTACGTAATAGTATACACTGTCGTATTTTGATATTTTTGTCCATTTTGAATTTTTGAGATAATTGAAAAAATGCACTTTTTTACGTAATAGTATACACTGTCGTATTGTGAGTTTTTTCTCCATTTTTACTTTTTGTGATAATTGAATAAATTCAGCTTTACATAATAGTATACACTGTCGTATTTTGATATTTTTGTCCATTTTGATTTTTTTTGAATATTTTAAAAATGCACTTTTACGTAATAGTATACACTGTCGTATTTTGGGGTTTTTGTCCATTTTTACTTTTTGTGATAATTGAATAAATTCACCTTTACGTAATAGTATACACTGTCGTATTTTGATATTTTTGTCCATTTTGAATTTTTGAGATAATTGAAAAAATGCACTTTTTTACGTAATAGTATACACTGTCGTATTGTGAGTTTTTTCTCCATTTTTACTTTTTGTGATAATTGAATAAATTCAGCTTTACATAATAGTATACACTGTCGTATTTTGATATTTTTGTCCATTTTGATTTTTTTTGAATATTGAAAAAATGCACTTTTACGGAATAGTATACACTGTCGTATTTTGAGTTTTTTTGTCCATTTTTACTTTTTGTGATAATTGAACAAATTCACCTTTACGTAATAGTATACACTGTCGTATTTTGATATTTTTGTCCATTTTGAATTTTTGTGATAATTGAAAAAATGCACTTTTACGTAATAGTATACACTGTCGTATTTTGATTTTTTTTGTCAATTTTTACTTTTTGTGATAATTGAATAAATTCACCTTTACGTAATAGTATACACTGTCATATTTTGATATTTTTGTCCATTTTGAATTTTTGTGATAATTGAAAAAATGCACTTTTAAGTAATAGTATACACTGTCGTATTTTGAGTTTTCTGTCCATTTTTACTTTTTGTGATAATTGAATAAATTCACCTTTACCTAATAGTATACACTGTCGTATTTTGATATTTTTGTCCATTTTGATTTTTTTGATAATTGAAAAAATGCACTTTTACGTAATAGTATACACTGTCGTATTTTGAGTTTTTTTGTCCATTTTTACTTTTTGTGATAATTGAATAAATTCACCTTTACGTAACAGTATACACTGTCGTATTTTGATATTTTTGTCCATTTTGATTTTTTTTGATAATTGAAAAAATGCACTTTTACGTAATAGTATACACTGTCGTATTTTGAGTTTTTTGTCCATTTTTACTTTTTGTGATAATTGAATAAATTCACCTTTACGTAATAGTATACACTGTCGTATTTTGATTTTTTTGTCAATTTTTACTTTTTGTGATAATTGAATAAATTCACCTTTACGTAATAGTATACACTGTCGTATTTTGAGTTTTTTTGTCAATTTTTACTTTTTGTGATAATTGAATAAATTCACCTTTACGCAATAGTATACACTGTCGTATTTTGATATTTTTGTCCATTTTGAATTTTTGTGATAATTGAAAAAATGCACTTTTACGTAATAGTATACACTGTCATATTTTGAGTTTTTTGTCAATTTTTACTTTTTGTGATAATTGAATAAATTCACCTTTACGTAATAGTATACACTGTCGTATTTTGATATTTTTGTCCATTTTGATTTTTTTTGATAATTGAAAAAATGCACTTTTACGTATTAGTATACACTGTCGTATTTTGAGTTTTTTTGTCCATTTTTACTTTTTGTGATAATTGAATAAATTCACCTTTACGTAATAGTATACACTGTCGTATTTTGATATTTTTGTCCATTTTGAATTTTTGTGATAATTGAAAAAATGCACTTTTACGTAATAGTATACACTGTCGTATTTTGAGTTTTTTTGTCAATTTTTACTTTTTGTGATAATTGAATAAATTCACCTTTACGTAATAGTATACACTGTCGTATTTTGATATTTTTGTCCATTTTGAATTTTTGTGATAATTGAAAAAATGCACTTTTACGTAATAGTATACACTGTCGTATTTTGAGTTTTTTTGTCAATTTTTACTTTTTGTGATAATTGAATAAATTCACCTTTACATAATAGTATACACTGTCGTATTTTGATATTTTTGTCCATTTTAATTTTTTTTTATAATTGAAAATTTTTACTTTTACGTAATAGTATACACTGTCGTATTTTGGGTTTTTTGTCAATTTTTACTTTTTGTGATAATTGAATAAATTCACCTTTACGCAATAGTATACACTGTTGTATTTATATATCTTTGTCCATTTTGATTTTTTTGATAATAGAAAAAATGCACTTTTACGTAATAGTATACACTGTCGTATTTTGAGTTTTTTTGTCCATTTTTACTTTTTGTGATAATTGAATAAATTCACATTTTCGTAACAGTATACACTGTTGTATTTTGATATTTTTGTCCATTTTGATTTTTTTTTATAATTGAAAATTTTTACTTTTACGTAATAGTATACACTGTCGTATTTTGAGTTTTTTGTCAATTTTTACTTTTTGTGATAATTGAATAAATTCACCTTTACGCAATAGTATACACTGTCGTATTTTGATATTTTTTTCCATTTTGAATTTTTGTGATAATTGAAAAAATGCACTTTTACGTAATAGTATACACTGTCGTATTTTGAGTTTTTTCTCCATTTTTACTTTTTGTGATAATTGAATAAATTCACCTTTACATAATAGTATACACTGTCGTATTTTGACATTTTTGTCCATTTTGATTTTTTTTGATAATTGAAAAAATGCACTTTTACGTAATAGTATACACTGTCGTATTTTGAGTTTTTTGTCCATTTTTACTTTTTGTGATAATTGAATAAATTCACCTTTACGTAATAGTATACACTGTCATATTTTGATATTTTTGTCCATTTTGATTTTTTTTGATAATTGAAAAAATGCACTTTTACGTAATAGTATACACTGTCGTATTTTGAGTTTTTTGTCCATTTTAACTTCTTGTGATAATTGAATAAATTCACCTTTACGTAATAGTATACACTGTCGTATTTTGATATTTTTGTCCATTTTGAATTTTTGTGATAATTGAAAAAATGCACTTTTACGTAATAGTATACACTGTCGTATTTTGAGTTTTTTGTCCATTTTTACTTTTTGTGATAATTGAATAAATTCACCTTTACATAATAGTATACACTATCGTATTTTGATACTTTTGTCCATTTTGATTTTTTTGATAATAGAAAAAATGCACTTTTACGTAATAGTATACACTGTCGTATTTTGATATTTTTGTCCATTTTGATTTTTTTTGATAATTGAAAAAATGCACTTTTACGTAATAGTATACCCTGTCGTATATTGAGTTTTTTGTCCATTTTAACTTTTTGTGATAATTGAATAAATTCACCTTTACGTAATAGTATACACTGTCGTATTTTGATATTTTTGTCCATTTTGAATTTTTGTGATAATTGAAAAAATGCACTTTTACGTAATAGTATACACTGTCGTATTTTGAGTTTTTTGTCCATTTTTACTTTTTGTGATAATTGAATAAATTCACCTTTACGTAATAGTATACACTGTCGTATTTTGATATTTTTGTCCATTTTGATTTTTTTGATAATAGAAAAAATGCACTTTTACGTAATAGTATACACTGTCGTATTTTGAGTTTTTTGTCCATTTTTACTTTTTGTGATAATTGAATAAATTCACCTTTACGTAATAGTATACACTGTCGTATTTTGATATTTTTGTCCATTTTGATTTTTTTTGATAATTGAAAAAATGCACTTTTACGTAATAGTATACCCTGTCGTATATTGAGTTTTTTGTCCATTTTAACTTTTTGTGATAATTGAATAAATTCACCTTTACGTAATAGTATACACTGTCGTATTTTGATATTTTTGTCCATTTTGAATTTTTGTGATAATTGAAAAAATGCACTTTTACGTAATAGTATACACTGTCGTATTTTGAGTTTTTTTGTCAATTTTTACTTTTTGTGATAATTGAATAAATTCACCTTTACGTAATAGTATACACTGTCGTATTTTGATATTTTTGTCCATTTTGAATTTTTGTGATAATTGAAAAAATGCACTTTTACGTAATAGTATACACTGTCGTATTTTGAGTTTTTTGTCCATTTTTACTTTTTGTGATAATTGAATAAATTCACCTTTACGTAATAGTATACACTGTCGTATTTTGATATTTTTGTCCATTTTGATTTTTTTGATAATAGAAAAAATGCACTTTTACGTAATAGTATACACTGTCGTATTTTGAGTTTTTTTGTCCATTTTTACTTTTTGTGATAATTGAATAAATTCACCTTTTCGTAACAGTATACACTGTCGTATTTTGATATTTTTGTCCATTTTGATTTTTTTTTATAATTGAAAATTTTTACTTTTACGTAATAGTATACACTGTCGTATTTTGAGTTTTTTGTCAATTTTTACTTTTTGTGATAATTGAATAAATTCACCTTTACGCAATAGTATACACTGTCGTATTTTGATATTTTTGTCCATTTTGATTTTTTTTGATAATTGAAAAAATGCACTTTTACGTAATAGTATACACTGTCGTATTTTGATTTTTTTGTCCATTTTTACTTTTTGTGATAATTGAATAAATTCACCTTTACGCAATAGTATACACTGTCGTATTTTGATATTTTTGTCCATTTTGATTTTTTTTTATAATTGAAAAAATGCACTTTTACGTAATAGTATACACTGTCGTATTTTGAGTTTTTTGTCAATTTTTACTTTTTGTGATAATTGAATAAATTCACTTTTACGCAATAGTATACACTGTCGTATTTTGATATTTTTTTCCATTTTGAATTTTTGTGATAATTGAAAAAATGCACTTTTACGTAATAGTATACACTGTCGTATTTTGAGTTTTTTCTCCATTTTTACTTTTTGTGATAATTGAATAAATTCACCTTTACATAATAGTATACACTGTCGTATTTTGACATTTTTGTCCATTTTGATTTTTTTAGATAATTGAAAAAAAGCACTTTTACGTAATAGTATACACTGTCGTATTTTGAGTTTTTTGTCCATTTTTACTTTTTGTGATAATTGAATAAATTCACCTTTACGTAATAGTATACACTGTCATATTTTGATATTTTTGTCCATTTTGATTTTTTTTGATAATTGAAAAAATGCACTTTTACGTAATAGTATACACTGTCGTATTTTGAGTTTTTTGTCCATTTTAACTTTTTGTGATAATTGAATAAATTCACCTTTACGTAATAGTATACACTGTCGTATTTTGATATTTTTGTCCATTTTGAATTTTTGTGATAATTGAAAAAATGCACTTTTACGTAATAGTATACACTGTCGTATTTTGAGTTTTTTGTCCATTTTTACTTTTTGTGATAATTGAATAAATTCACCTTTACGTAATAGTATACACTGTCGTATTTTGATAATTTTGTCCATTTTGATTTTTTTGATAATTGAAAAAATGCACTTTTACGTAATAGTATACACTGTCGTATTTTGAGTTTTTTTGTCCATTTTTACTTTTTGTGATAATTGAATAAATTCACCTTTACGTAATAGTATACACTGTCGTATTTTGATATTTTTGTCCATTTTGATTTTTTTGATAATAGAAAAAATGCACTTTTACGTAATAGTATACACTGTCGTATTTTGAGTTTTTTGTCCATTTTAACTTTTTGTGATAATTGAATAAATTCACCTTTACGTAATAGTATACACTGTCGTATTTTGATATTTTTGTCCATTTTGATTTTTTTTGATAATTGAAAAAATGCACTTTTACGTAATAGTATACCCTGTCGTATATTGAGTTTTTTGTCCATTTTAACTTTTTGTGATAATTGAATAAATTCACCTTTACGTAATAGTATACACTGTCGTATTTTGATATTTTTGTCCATTTTGAATTTTTGTGATAATTGAAAAAATGCACTTTTACGTAATAGTATACACTGTCGTATTTTGAGTTTTTTTGTCAATTTTTACTTTTTGTGATAATTGAATAAATTCACCTTTACGTAATAGTATACACTGTCGTATTTTGATATTTTTGTCCATTTTGAATTTTTGTGATAATTGAAAAAATGCACTTTTACGTAATAGTATACACTGTCGTATTTGGAGTTTTTTGTCCATTTTTACTTTTTGTGATAATTGAATAAATTCACCTTTACGTAATAGTATACACTGTCGTATTTTGATATTTTTGTCCATTTTGATTTTTTTGATAATAGAAAAAATGCACTTTTACGTAATAGTATACACTGTCGTATTTTGAGTTTTTTTGTCCATTTTTACTTTTTGTGATAATTGAATAAATTCACCTTTTCGTAACAGTATACACTCTCGTATTTTGATATTTTTGTCCATTTTGATTTTTTTTGATAATTGAAAATTTTTACTTTTATGTAATAGTATACACTGTCGTATTTTGAGTTTTTTGTCAATTTTTACTTTTTGTGATAATTGAATAAATTCACCTTTACGTAATAGTATACACTGTCGTATTTTGATATTTTTGTCCATTTTGATTTTTTTTTATAATTGAAAATTTTTACTTTTATGTAATAGTATACACTGTCGTATTTTGAGTTTTTTGTCAATTTTTACTTTTTGTGATAATTGAATAAATTCACCTTTACGCAATAGTATACACTGTCGTATTTTGATATTTTAATCCATTTTGAATTTTTGTGATAATTGAAAAAATGCACTTTTACGTAATAGTATACACTGTCGTATTTTGAGTTTTTTGTCAATTTTTACTTTTTGTGATAATTGAATAAATTCACCTTTACGTAATAGTATACACTGTCGTATTTTGATATTTTTGTCCATTTTGATTTTTTTTGATAATTGAAAAAATGCACTTTTACGTAATAGTATACACTGTCGTATTTTGAGTTTTTTTGTCAATTTTTACTTTTTGTGATAATTGAATAAATTCACCTTTACGTAATAGTATACACTGTCGTATTTTGATATTTTTGTCCATTTTGATTGTTTTTTATAATTGAAAAAATGTACTTTTACGTAATAGTATACCCTGTCGTATTTTGAGTTTTTTGTCAATTTTTACTTTTTGTGATAATTGAATAAATTCACCTTTACGTAATAGTATACACTGTCGTATTTTGATATTTTTGTCCATTTTGAATTTTTGTGATAATTGAAAAAATGCACTTTTACGTAATAGTATACACTGTCGTATTTTGAGTTTTTTGTCAATTTTTACTTTTTGTGATAATTGAATAAATTCACCTTTACGTAATAGTATACACTGTCGTATTTTGATATTTTTGTCCATTTTGATTTTTTTTGATAATTGAAAAAATGCACTTTTACGTAATAGTATACACTGTCGTATTTTGAGTTTTTTTGTCCATTTTTACTTTTTGTGATAATTGAATAAATTCACCTTTACGTAATAGTATACACTGTCGTATTTTGATATTTTTGTCCATTTTGAATTTTTGTGATAATTGAAAAAATGAACTTTTACGTAATAGTATACACTGTCGTATTTTGAGTTTTTTCTCCATTTTTACTTTTTGTGATAATTGAATAAATTCACCTTTACGTAATAGTATACACTGTCGTATTTTGATATTTTTGTCCATTTTGAATTTTTGTGATAATTGAAAAAAATGCACTTTTACGTAATAGTATACACTGTCATATTTTGAGTTTTTTCTCCATTTTTACTTTTTGTGATAATTGAATAAATTCAGCTTTACATAATAGTATACACTGTCATATTTTGATATTTTTGTCCATTTTGATTTTTTTTGATAATTGAAAAAATGCACTTTAACGTAATAGTATACACTGTCGTATTTTGAGTTTTTTTGTCCATTTTTACTTTTTGTGATAATTGAATAAATTCACCTTTACGCAACAGTATACACTGTCGTATTTTGATATTTTTTTCCATTTTGAATTTTTGTGATAATTGAAAAAATGCACTTTTACGTAATAGTATACACTGTCGTATTTTGAGTTTTTTCTCCATTTTTACTTTTTGTGATAATTGAATAAATTCACCTTTACATAATAGTATACACTGTCGTATTTTGACATTTTTGTCCATTTTGATTTTTTTTGATAATTGAAAAAATGCACTTTTACGTAATAGTACACAGTCGTATTTTGAGTTTTTTGTCCATTTTTACTTTTTGTGATAATTGAATAAATTCACCTTTACGTAATAGTATACACTGTCGTATTTTGATATTTTTGTCCATTTTGAATTTTTGAGATAATTGAAAAAATGCACTTTTACGTAATAGTATACACTGTCGTATTTTGAGTTTTTTTGTCCATTTTTACTTTTTGTGATAACTGAATAAATTCACCTTTACGTAATAGTATACACTGTCGTATTTTGATATTTTTGTCCATTTTGATTTTTTTTGATAATTGAAAAAATGCACTTTTACGTAATAGTATACACTGTCGTATTTTGAGTTTTTTGTCAATTTTTACTTTTTGTGATAATTGAATAAATTCACCTTTACGCAATAGTATACACTGTCGTATTTTGATATTTTTGTCCATTTTGAATTTTTGTGATAATTGAAAAAATGCACTTTTACATAATAGTATACACTGTCGTATTTTGAGTTTTTTTGTCAATTTTTACTTTTTGTGATAATTGAATAAATTCACCTTTACGTAATAGTATACACTGTCGTATTTTGATATTTTTGTCCATTTTGAATTTTTGTGATAATTGAAAAAATGCACTTTTACGTAATAGTATACACTGTCGTATTTTGAGTTTTTTGTCAATTTTTACTTTTTGTGATAATTGAATAAATTCACCTTTACGTAATAGTATACACTGTCGTATTTTGATATTTTTGTCCATTTTGAATTTTTGTGATAATTGAAAAAATGCACTTTTACGTAATAGTATACACTGTCGTATTTTGAGTTTTTTGTCAATTTTTACTTTTTGTGATAATTGAATAAATTCACCTTTACATAATAGTATACACTGTCGTATTTTGATATTTTTGTCCATTTTGATTTTTTTTGATAATTGAAAAAATGCACTTTTACGTAATAGTATACACTGTCGTATTTTGAGTTTTTTTGTCCATTTTTACTTTTTGTGATAATTGAATAAATTCACCTTTACGCAATAGTATACACTGTCGTATTTTGATATTTTTGTCCATTTTGAATTTTTGTGATAATTGAAAAAATGCACTTTTACGTAATAGTATACACTGTCGTATTTTGAGTTTTTTGTCAATTTTTACTTTTTGTGATAATTGAATAAATTCACCTTTACGTAATAGTATACACTGTCGTATTTTGATATTTTTGTCCATTTTGATTTTTTTTGATAATTGAAAAAATGCACTTTTACGTAATAGTATACACTGTCGTATTTTGAGTTTTTTTGTCCATTTTAACTTTTTGTAATAATTGAATAAATTCACCTTTACGTAATAGTATACACTGTCGTATTTTGATATTTTTGTCCATTTTGAATTTTTGTGATAATTGAAAAAATGCACTTTTACGTAATAGTATACACTGTCGTATTTTGAGTTTTTTTGTCAATTTTTACTTTTTGTGATAATTGAATAAATTCACCTTTACGTAATAGTATACACTGTCGTATTTTGATATTTTTGTCCATTTTGAATTTTTGTGATAATTGAAAAAATGCACTTTTACGTAATAGTATACACTGTCGTATTTTGAGTTTTTTCTCCATTTTTACTTTTTGTGATAATTGAATAAATTCACCTTTACGTAATAGTATACACTGTCGTATTTTGATATTTTTGTCCATTTTGAATTTTTGTGATAATTGAAAAAAATGCACTTTTACGTAATAGTATACACTGTCATATTTTGAGTTTTTTCTCCATTTTTACTTTTTGTGATAATTGAATAAATTCAGCTTTACATAATAGTATACACTGTCATATTTTGATATTTTTGTCCATTTTGATTTTTTTTGATAATTGAAAAAATGCACTTTAACGTAATAGTATACACTGTCGTATTTTGAGTTTTTTTGTCCATTTTTACTTTTTGTGATAATTGAATAAATTCACCTTTACGCAACAGTATACACTGTCGTATTTTGATATTTTTTTCCATTTTGAATTTTTGTGATAATTGAAAAAATGCACTTTTACGTAATAGTATACACTGTCGTATTTTGAGTTTTTTCTCCATTTTTACTTTTTGTGATAATTGAATAAATTCACCTTTACATAATAGTATACACTGTCGTATTTTGACATTTTTGTCCATTTTGATTTTTTTTGATAATTGAAAAAATGCACTTTTACGTAATAGTACACAGTCGTATTTTGAGTTTTTTGTCCATTTTTACTTTTTGTGATAATTGAATAAATTCACCTTTACGTAATAGTATACACTGTCGTATTTTGATATTTTTGTCCATTTTGAATTTTTGAGATAATTGAAAAAATGCACTTTTACGTAATAGTATACACTGTCGTATTTTGAGTTTTTTTGTCCATTTTTACTTTTTGTGATAATTGAATAAATTCACCTTTACGTAATAGTATACACTGTCGTATTTTGATATTTTTGTCCATTTTGATTTTTTTTGATAATTGAAAAAATGCACTTTTACGTAATAGTATACACTGTCGTATTTTGAGTTTTTTGTCAATTTTTACTTTTTGTGATAATTGAATAAATTCACCTTTACGCAATAGTATACACTGTCGTATTTTGATATTTTTGTCCATTTTGAATTTTTGTGATAATTGAAAAAATGCACTTTTACATAATAGTATACACTGTCGTATTTTGAGTTTTTTTGTCAATTTTTACTTTTTGTGATAATTGAATAAATTCACCTTTACGTAATAGTATACACTGTCGTATTTTGATATTTTTGTCCATTTTGAATTTTTGTGATAATTGAAAAAATGCACTTTTACGTAATAGTATACACTGTCGTATTTTGAGTTTTTTTGTCAATTTTTACTTTTTGTGATAATTGAATAAATTCACCTTTACGTAATAGTATACACTGTCGTATTTTGATATTTTTGTCCATTTTGATTTTTTTTTATAATTGAAAAAATGTACTTTTACGTAATAGTATACACTGTCGTATTTTGAGTTTTTTGTCAATTTTTACTTTTTGTGATAATTGAATAAATTCACCTTTACGTAATAGTATACACTGTCGTATTTTGATATTTTTGTCCATTTTGAATTTTTGTGATAATTGAAAAAATGCACTTTTACGTAATAGTATACACTGTCGTATTTTGAGTTTTTTGTCAATTTTTACTTTTTGTGATAATTGAATAAATTCACCTTTACGTAATAGTATACACTGTCGTATTTTGATATTTTTGTCCATTTTGATTTTTTTTGATAATTGAAAAAATGCACTTTTACGTAATAGTATACACTGTCGTATTTTGAGTTTTTTTGTCCATTTTTACTTTTTGTGATAATTGAATAAATTCACCTTTACACAATAGTATACACTGTCGTATTTTGATATTTTTGTCCATTTTGAATTTTTGTGATAATTGAAAAAATGCACTTTTACGTAATAGTATACACTGTCGTATTTTGATATTTTTGTCCATTTTGATTTTTTTTTATAATTGAAAATTTTTACTTTTATGTAATAGTATACACTGTCGTATTTTGAGTTTTTTGTCAATTTTTACTTTTTGTGATAATTGAATAAATTCACCTTTACGCAATAGTATACACTGTCGTATTTTGATATTTTAATCCATTTTGAATTTTTGTGATAATTGAAAAAATGCACTTTTACGTAATAGTATACACTGTCGTATTTTGAGTTTTTTGTCAATTTTTACTTTTTGTGATAATTGAATAAATTCACCTTTACGTAATAGTATACACTGTCGTATTTTGATATTTTTGTCCATTTTGATTTTTTTTGATAATTGAAAAAATGCACTTTTACGTAATAGTATACACTGTCGTATTTTGAGTTTTTTTGTCAATTTTTACTTTTTGTGATAATTGAATAAATTCACCTTTACGTAATAGTATACACTGTCGTATTTTGATATTTTTGTCCATTTTGATTTTTTTTTATAATTGAAAAAATGTACTTTTACGTAATAGTATACCCTGTCGTATTTTGAGTTTTTTGTCAATTTTTACTTTTTGTGATAATTGAATAAATTCACCTTTACGTAATAGTATACACTGTCGTATTTTGATATTTTTGTCCATTTTGAATTTTTGTGATAATTGAAAAAATGCACTTTTACGTAATAGTATACACTGTCGTATTTTGAGTTTTTTGTCAATTTTTACTTTTTGTGATAATTGAATAAATTCACCTTTACGTAATAGTATACACTGTCGTATTTTGATATTTTTGTCCATTTTGATTTTTTTTGATAATTGAAAAAATGCACTTTTACGTAATAGTATACACTGTCGTATTTTGAGTTTTTTTGTCCATTTTTACTTTTTGTGATAATTGAATAAATTCACCTTTACGTAATAGTATACACTGTCGTATTTTGATATTTTTGTCCATTTTGAATTTTTGTGATAATTGAAAAAATGCACTTTTACGTAATAGTATACACTGTCGTATTTTGAGTTTTTTCTCCATTTTTACTTTTTGTGATAATTGAATAAATTCACCTTTACGTAATAGTATACACTGTCGTATTTTGATATTTTTGTCCATTTTGAATTTTTGTGATAATTGAAAAAAATGCACTTTTACGTAATAGTATACACTGTCATATTTTGAGTTTTTTCTCCATTTTTACTTTTTGTGATAATTGAATAAATTCAGCTTTACATAATAGTATACACTGTCATATTTTGATATTTTTGTCCATTTTGATTTTTTTTGATAATTGAAAAAATGCACTTTAACGTAATAGTATACACTGTCGTATTTTGAGTTTTTTTGTCCATTTTTACTTTTTGTGATAATTGAATAAATTCACCTTTACGCAACAGTATACACTGTCGTATTTTGATATTTTTTTCCATTTTGAATTTTTGTGATAATTGAAAAAATGCACTTTTACGTAATAGTATACACTGTCGTATTTTGAGTTTTTTCTCCATTTTTACTTTTTGTGATAATTGAATAAATTCACCTTTACATAATAGTATACACTGTCGTATTTTGACATTTTTGTCCATTTTGATTTTTTTTGATAATTGAAAAAATGCACTTTTACGTAATAGTACACAGTCGTATTTTGAGTTTTTTGTCCATTTTTACTTTTTGTGATAATTGAATAAATTCACCTTTACGTAATAGTATACACTGTCGTATTTTGATATTTTTGTCCATTTTGAATTTTTGAGATAATTGAAAAAATGCACTTTTACGTAATAGTATACACTGTCGTATTTTGAGTTTTTTTGTCCATTTTTACTTTTTGTGATAATTGAATAAATTCACCTTTACGTAATAGTATACACTGTCGTATTTTGATATTTTTGTCCATTTTGATTTTTTTTGATAATTGAAAAAATGCACTTTTACGTAATAGTATACACTGTCGTATTTTGAGTTTTTTGTCAATTTTTACTTTTTGTGATAATTGAATAAATTCACCTTTACGCAATAGTATACACTGTCGTATTTTGATATTTTTGTCCATTTTGAATTTTTGTGATAATTGAAAAAATGCACTTTTACATAATAGTATACACTGTCGTATTTTGAGTTTTTTTGTCAATTTTTACTTTTTGTGATAATTGAATAAATTCACCTTTACGTAATAGTATACACTGTCGTATTTTGATATTTTTGTCCATTTTGAATTTTTGTGATAATTGAAAAAATGCACTTTTACGTAATAGTATACACTGTCGTATTTTGAGTTTTTTTGTCAATTTTTACTTTTTGTGATAATTGAATAAATTCACCTTTACGTAATAGTATACACTGTCGTATTTTGATATTTTTGTCCATTTTGATTTTTTTTTATAATTGAAAAAATGTACTTTTACGTAATAGTATACACTGTCGTATTTTGAGTTTTTTGTCAATTTTTACTTTTTGTGATAATTGAATAAATTCACCTTTACGTAATAGTATACACTGTCGTATTTTGATATTTTTGTCCATTTTGAATTTTTGTGATAATTGAAAAAATGCACTTTTACGTAATAGTATACACTGTCGTATTTTGAGTTTTTTGTCAATTTTTACTTTTTGTGATAATTGAATAAATTCACCTTTACGTAATAGTATACACTGTCGTATTTTGATATTTTTGTCCATTTTGATTTTTTTTGATAATTGAAAAAATGCACTTTTACGTAATAGTATACACTGTCGTATTTTGAGTTTTTTTGTCCATTTTTACTTTTTGTGATAATTGAATAAATTCACCTTTACACAATAGTATACACTGTCGTATTTTGATATTTTTGTCCATTTTGAATTTTTGTGATAATTGAAAAAATGCACTTTTACGTAATAGTATACACTGTCGTATTTTGATATTTTTGTCCATTTTGATTTTTTTTTATAATTGAAAATTTTTACTTTTATGTAATAGTATACACTGTCGTATTTTGAGTTTTTTGTCAATTTTTACTTTTTGTGATAATTGAATAAATTCACCTTTACGCAATAGTATACACTGTCGTATTTTGATATTTTAATCCATTTTGAATTTTTGTGATAATTGAAAAAATGCACTTTTACGTAATAGTATACACTGTCGTATTTTGAGTTTTTTGTCAATTTTTACTTTTTGTGATAATTGAATAAATTCACCTTTACGTAATAGTATACACTGTCGTATTTTGATATTTTTGTCCATTTTGATTTTTTTTTGATAATTGAAAAAATGCACTTTTACGTAATAGTATACACTGTCGTATTTTGAGTTTTTTTGTCAATTTTTACTTTTTGTGATAATTGAATAAATTCACCTTTACGTAATAGTATACACTGTCGTATTTTGATATTTTTGTCCATTTTGATTTTTTTTTATAATTGAAAAAATTTACTTTTACGTAATAGTATACCCTGTCGTATTTTGAGTTTTTTGTCAATTTTTACTTTTTGTGATAATTGAATAAATTCACCTTTACGTAATAGTATACACTGTCGTATTTTGATATTTTTGTCCATTTTGAATTTTTGTGATAATTGAAAAAATGCACTTTTACGTAATAGTATACACTGTCGTATTTTGAGTTTTTTGTCAATTTTTACTTTTTGTGATAATTGAATAAATTCACCTTTACGTAATAGTATACACTGTCGTATTTTGATATTTTTGTCCATTTTGATTTTTTTTGATAATTGAAAAAATGCACTTTTACGTAATAGTATACACTGTCGTATTTTGAGTTTTTTTGTCCATTTTTACTTTTTGTGATAATTGAATAAATTCACCTTTACGTAATAGTATACACTGTCGTATTTTGATATTTTTGTCCATTTTGAATTTTTGTGATAATTGAAAAAATGCACTTTTACGTAATAGTATACACTGTCGTATTTTGAGTTTTTTCTCCATTTTTACTTTTTGTGATAATTGAATAAATTCACCTTTACGTAATAGTATACACTGTCGTATTTTGATATTTTTGTCCATTTTGAATTTTTGTGATAATTGAAAAAAATGCACTTTTACGTAATAGTATACACTGTCATATTTTGAGTTTTTTCTCCATTTTTACTTTTTGTGATAATTGAATAAATTCAGCTTTACATAATAGTATACACTGTCATATTTTGATATTTTTGTCCATTTTGATTTTTTTTGATAATTGAAAAAATGCACTTTAACGTAATAGTATACACTGTCGTATTTTGAGTTTTTTTGTCCATTTTTACTTTTTGTGATAATTGAATAAATTCACCTTTACGCAACAGTATACACTGTCGTATTTTGATATTTTTTTCCATTTTGAATTTTTGTGATAATTGAAAAAATGCACTTTTACGTAATAGTATACACTGTCGTATTTTGAGTTTTTTCTCCATTTTTACTTTTTGTGATAATTGAATAAATTCACCTTTACATAATAGTATACACTGTCGTATTTTGACATTTTTGTCCATTTTGATTTTTTTTGATAATTGAAAAAATGCACTTTTACGTAATAGTACACAGTCGTATTTTGAGTTTTTTGTCCATTTTTACTTTTTGTGATAATTGAATAAATTCACCTTTACGTAATAGTATACACTGTCGTATTTTGATATTTTTGTCCATTTTGAATTTTTGAGATAATTGAAAAAATGCACTTTTACGTAATAGTATACACTGTCGTATTTTGAGTTTTTTTGTCCATTTTTACTTTTTGTGATAATTGAATAAATTCACCTTTACGTAATAGTATACACTGTCGTATTTTGATATTTTTGTCCATTTTGATTTTTTTTGATAATTGAAAAAATGCACTTTTACGTAATAGTATACACTGTCGTATTTTGAGTTTTTTGTCAATTTTTACTTTTTGTGATAATTGAATAAATTCACCTTTACGCAATAGTATACACTGTCGTATTTTGATATTTTTGTCCATTTTGAATTTTTGTGATAATTGAAAAAATGCACTTTTACATAATAGTATACACTGTCGTATTTTGAGTTTTTTTGTCAATTTTTACTTTTTGTGATAATTGAATAAATTCACCTTTACGTAATAGTATACACTGTCGTATTTTGATATTTTTGTCCATTTTGAATTTTTGTGATAATTGAAAAAATGCACTTTTACGTAATAGTATACACTGTCGTATTTTGAGTTTTTTTGTCAATTTTTACTTTTTGTGATAATTGAATAAATTCACCTTTACGTAATAGTATACACTGTCGTATTTTGATATTTTTGTCCATTTTGATTTTTTTTTATAATTGAAAAAATGTACTTTTACGTAATAGTATACACTGTCGTATTTTGAGTTTTTTGTCAATTTTTACTTTTTGTGATAATTGAATAAATTCACCTTTACGTAATAGTATACACTGTCGTATTTTGATATTTTTGTCCATTTTGAATTTTTGTGATAATTGAAAAAATGCACTTTTACGTAATAGTATACACTGTCGTATTTTGAGTTTTTTGTCAATTTTTACTTTTTGTGATAATTGAATAAATTCACCTTTACGTAATAGTATACACTGTCGTATTTTGATATTTTTGTCCATTTTGATTTTTTTTGATAATTGAAAAAATGCACTTTTACGTAATAGTATACACTGTCGTATTTTGAGTTTTTTTGTCCATTTTTACTTTTTGTGATAATTGAATAAATTCACCTTTACACAATAGTATACACTGTCGTATTTTGATATTTTTGTCCATTTTGAATTTTTGTGATAATTGAAAAAATGCACTTTTACGTAATAGTATACACTGTCGTATTTTGATATTTTTGTCCATTTTGATTTTTTTTTATAATTGAAAATTTTTACTTTTATGTAATAGTATACACTGTCGTATTTTGAGTTTTTTGTCAATTTTTACTTTTTGTGATAATTGAATAAATTCACCTTTACGCAATAGTATACACTGTCGTATTTTGATATTTTAATCCATTTTGAATTTTTGTGATAATTGAAAAAATGCACTTTTACGTAATAGTATACACTGTCGTATTTTGAGTTTTTTGTCAATTTTTACTTTTTGTGATAATTGAATAAATTCACCTTTACGTAATAGTATACACTGTCGTATTTTGATATTTTTGTCCATTTTGATTTTTTTTGATAATTGAAAAAATGCACTTTTACGTAATAGTATACACTGTCGTATTTTGAGTTTTTTTGTCAATTTTTACTTTTTGTGATAATTGAATAAATTCACCTTTACGTAATAGTATACACTGTCGTATTTTGATATTTTTGTCCATTTTGATTTTTTTTTATAATTGAAAAAATTTACTTTTACGTAATAGTATACACTGTCGTATTTTGAGTTTTTTGTCAATTTTTACTTTTTGTGATAATTGAATAAATTCACCTTTACGTAATAGTATACACTGTCGTATTTTGATATTTTTGTCCATTTTGAATTTTTGTGATAATTGAAAAAATGCACTTTTACGTAATAGTATACACTGTCGTATTTTGAGTTTTTTGTCAATTTTTACTTTTTGTGATAATTGAATAAATTCACCTTTACGTAATAGTATACACTGTCGTATTTTGATATTTTTGTCCATTTTGATTTTTTTTGATAATTGAAAAAATGCACTTTTACGTAATAGTATACACTGTCGTATTTTGAGTTTTTTTGTCCATTTTTACTTTTTGTGATAATTGAATAAATTCACCTTTACGCAATAGTATACACTGTCGTATTTTGATATTTTTGTCCATTTTGAATTTTTGTGATAATTGAAAAAATGCACTTTTACGTAATAGTATACACTGTCGTATTTTGAGTTTTTTGTCAATTTTTACTTTTTGTGATAATTGAATAAATTCACCTTTACGTAATAGTATACACTGTCGTATTTTGATATTTTTGTCCATTTTGATTTTTTTTGATAATTGAAAAAATGCACTTTTACGTAATAGTATACACTGTCGTATTTTGAGTTTTTTTGTCCATTTTAACTTTTTGTAATAATTGAATAAATTCACCTTTACGTAATAGTATACACTGTCGTATTTTGATATTTTTGTCCATTTTGAATTTTTGTGATAATTGAAAAAATGCACTTTTACGTAATAGTATACACTGTCGTATTTTGAGTTTTTTTGTCAATTTTTACTTTTTGTGATAATTGAATAAATTCACCTTTACGTAATAGTATACACTGTCGTATTTTGATATTTTTGTCCATTTTAATTTTCTTTTATAATTGAAAATTTTTACTTTTACGTAATAGTATACACTGTCGTATTTTGGGTTTTTTGTCAATTTTTACTTTTTGTGATAATTGAATAAATTCACCTTTACGCAATAGTATACACTGTTGTATTTATATATCTTTGTCCATTTTGATTTTTTTGATAATAGAAAAAATGCACTTTTACGTAATAGTATACACTGTCGTATTTTGAGTTTTTTTGTCCATTTTTACTTTTTGTGATAATTGAATAAATTCACCTTTTCGTAACAGTATACACTGTCGTATTTTGATATTTTTTTCCATTTTGAATTTTTGTGATAATTGAAAAAATGCACTTTTACGTAATAGTATACACTGTCGTATTTTGAGTTTTTTCTCCATTTTTACTTTTTGTGATAATTGAATAAATTCACCTTTACATAATAGTATACACTGTCGTATTTTGACATTTTTGTCCATTTTGATTTTTTTTGATAATTGAAAAAATGCACTTTTACGTAATAGTACACAGTCGTATTTTGAGTTTTTTGTCCATTTTTACTTTTTGTGATAATTGAATAAATTCACCTTTACGTAATAGTATACACTGTCGTATTTTGATATTTTTGTCCATTTTGATTTTTTTTATAATTGAAAATTTTTACTTTTACGTAATAGTATACACTGTCGTATTTTGAGTTTTTTTGTCAATTTTTACTTTTTGTGATAATTGAATAAATTCACCTTTACGTAATAGTATACACTGTCGTATTTTGATATTTTTGTCCATTTTGAATTTTTGTGATAATTGAAAAAATGCACTTTTACGTAATAGTATACACTGTCGTATTTTGAGTTTTTTTGTCAATTTTTACTTTTTGTGATAATTGAATAAATTCACCTTTACGTAATAGTATACACTGTCGTATTTTGATATTTTTGTCCATTTTAATTTTCTTTTATAATTGAATAAATTCACCTTTACGCAATAGTATACACTGTCGTATTTTGATATTTTTGTCCATTTTGAATTTTTGTGATAATTGAAAAAATGCACTTTTACGTAATAGTATACACTGTCGTATTTTGAGTTTTTTTGTCCATTTTTACTTTTTGTGATAATTGAATAAATTCACCTTTACGTAATAGTATACACTGTCGTATTTTGATATTTTTGTCCATTTTGATTTTTTTTGATAATTGAAAAAATGCACTTTTACGTAATAGTATACACTGTCGTATTTTGAGTTTTTTGTCAATTTTTACTTTTTGTGATAATTGAATAAATTCACCTTTACGCAATAGTATACACCAGCGTTTCTCAAAGTGTGGGGCGCGCCCCACTGGTGGGGAATAGAGACATGACAAGTGGGGCGCGACAAACAGGAGGAAATGTGTTAATTTTTTGTGCCCATCTCTATTAACCTTTTGAGCGGTCCCACATGGGATTTTTATGTCTATGCCCCTGAGAGTACGGACCCACATAAGGGATTTAGAATGTTCAATGACGTGACATCATTGCCAGAATTAAACGGTGGGACGCGCTTCGGCTGGCACTGAGCCAAATGCGGACGCGCTCAGCTATTGACATACATCATGCAGTTTTCAACCACTTACTGTTTATTTTAGGTTTAATTTAATAGGTAACATTTAAATACACAAGTACAAGTAAAACAATACATTTAATGTTAGAGTTTGTAATACACACTAGTGGCTATGGAAGCAGCAATAACAATCCATTCAAATATAATTGGCTGACATGTTTTATTCATATCAGATACACATAGTGTAAGTAACTATAAAGTTTGCTCGATTCTTCTCCCAGTTCACCGGTCACTTATTCCAGGAGATGCTGATGAATATATGTGCTGTAAATCCAATTGACAGGACTCTGAACTGCAGTGCATTTGTTCAAACGGTTCAATAACGTAATAAAAGCGATACATCTGTCATACAGCGTTTTTTTGGTTGTGGTGAGTCACGTGATAAACATGACGCATTGCCATAGAAACATTAAGGTGAAACGTTCTAAAATAACGTTGCCTTAAAATAAAACTCACACTCTAGTCAGCTGACACTTTTAGTCAGCTAAAATATTTTGACTGTACGCATGAAAGGTTTAAATGTGATGTTAATAAAATATATGTTAACAGGCAAACTTAAAAGCCTAGATAATTACCATTTTGTTGGGGTGATTGGGGACAGGTGGGGCTCGGAGCCCTTCCCTACCTCCAAAGTGGGGAATGGCAGAAAAAGTTTGAGAAACACTGGTATACACTGTCGTATTTTGATATTTTTGTCCATTTTGAATTTTTGTGATAATTGAAAAAATGCACTTTTACGTAATAGTATACACTGTCGTATTTTGAGTTTTTTTGTCAATTTTTACTTTTTGTGATAATTGAATAAATTCACCTTTACGTAATAGTATACACTGTCGTATTTTGATATTTTTGTCCATTTTTATTTTTTTTTATAATTGAAAAAATGCACTTTTACGTAATAGTATACACTGTCGTATTTTGAGTTTTTTGTCAATTTTTACTTTTTGTGATAATTGAATAAATTCACCTTTACGCAATAGTATACACTGTCGTATTTTGATATTTTTGTCCATTTTGATTTTTTTTGATAATTGAAAAAATGCACTTTTACGTAATAGTATACACTGTCGTATTTTGATTTTTTTGTCCATTTTTACTTTTTGTGATAATTGAATAAATTCACCTTTACGCAATAGTATACACTGTCGTATTTTGATATTTTTGTCCATTTTGAATTTTTGTGATAATTGAAAAAATGCACTTTTACGTAATAGTATACACTGTCGTATTTTGAGTTTTTTTGTCCATTTTTACTTTTTGTGATAATTGAATAAATTCACCTTTACGTAATAGTATACACTGTCGTATTTTGATATTTTTGTCCATTTTGATTTTTTTTGATAATTGAAAAAATGCACTTTTACGTAATAGTATACACTGTCGTATTTTGGGTTTTTTGTCCATTTTTACTTTTTGTGATAATTGAATAAATTCACCTTTACGCAATAGTATACACTGTCGTATTTTGATATTTTTGTCCATTTTGATTTTTTTGATAATTGAAAAAATGCACTTTTACGTAATAGTATACACTGTCGTATTTTGAGTTTTTTTGTCCATTTTTACTTTTTGTGATAATTGAATAAATTCACCTTTACGTAACAGTATACACTGTCGTATTTTGATATTTTTGTCCATTTTGATTTTTTTTATAATTGAAAATTTTTACTTTTACGTAATAGTATACACTGTCGTATTTTGAGTTTTTTGTCAATTTTTACTTTTTGTGATATTTGAATAAATTCACCTTTACGCAATAGTATACACTGTCGTATTTTGATATTTTTGTCCATTTTGAATTTTTGTGATAATTGAAAAAAATGCACTTTTACGTAATAGTATACACTGTCGTATTTTGAGTTTTTTGTCAATTTTTACTTTTTGTGATAATTGAATAAATTCACCTTTACGTAATAGTATACACTGTCGTATTTTGATATTTTTGTCCATTTAGAATTTTTGTGATAATTGAAAAAATGCACTTTTACGTAATAGTATACACTGTCATATTTTGAGTTTTTTTGTCAATTTTTACTTTTTGTTATAATTGAATAAATTCACCTTTACGTAATAGTATACACTGTCGTATTTTGAGTTTTTTGTAAATTTTTACTTTTTGTGATAATTGAATAAATTCACCTTTACGTAATAGTATACACTGTCGTATTTTGATATTTTTGTCCATTTTGATTTTTTTTTATAATTGAAAATTTTTACTTTTACGTAATAGTATACACTGTCGTATTTTGATATTTTTGTCCATTTTAATTTTTTTTATAATTGAAAATTTTTACTTTTACGTAATAGTATACACTGTCGTATTTTGGGTTTTTTGTCAATTTTTACTTTTTGTGATAATTGAATAAATTCACCTTTACGTAATAGTATACACTGTCGTATTTTGATATTTTTGTCCATTTTGAATTTTTGTGATAATTGAAAAAATGCACTTTTACGTAATAGTATACACTGTCGTATTTTGAGTTTTTTTGTCCATTTTTACTTTTTGTGATAATTGAATAAATTCACCTTTACGTAATAGTATACACTGTCGTATTTTGATATTTTTGTCCATTTTGATTTTTTTTGATAATTGAAAAAATGCACTTTTACGTAATAGTATACACTGTCGTATTTTGGGTTTTTTGTCCATTTTTACTTTTTGTGATAATTGAATAAATTCACCTTTACGTAATAGTATACACTGTCGTATTTTGATATTTTTGTCCATTTTGAATTTTTGTGATAATTGAAAAAATGCACTTTTACGTAATAGTATACACTGTCGTATTTTGAGTTTTTTGTCCATTTTTACTTTTTGTGATAATTGAATAAATTCACATTTACGTAACAGTATACACTGTCGTATTTTGATATTTTTGTCCATTTTGAATTTTTGAGATAATTGAAAAAATGCACTTTTACGTAATAGTATACACTGTCGTATTGTGAGTTTTTTCTCCATTTTTACTTTTTGTGATAATTGAATAAATTCAGCTTTACATAATAGTATACACTGTCGTATTTTGATATTTTTGTCCATTTTGATTTTTTTTGAATATTGAAAAAATGCACTTTTACGTAATAGTATACACTGTCGTATTTTGAGTTTTTTTGTCCATTTTTACTTTTTGTGATAATTGAATAAATTCACCTTTACTTAACAGTATACACTGTCGTATTTTGATATTTTTGTCCATTTTGATTTTTTTTTATAATTGAAAATTTTTACTTTTACGTAATAGTATACACTGTCGTATTTTGAGTTTTTTTTGTCAATTTTTACTTTTTGTGATAATTGAATAAATTCACCTTTACGTAATAGTATACACTGTCGTATTTTGATATTTTTGTCCATTTTGATTTTTTTGATAATTGAAAAAATGCACTTTTACGTAATAGTATACACTGTCGTATTTTGAGTTTTTTTGTCCATTTTTACTTTTTGTGATAATTGAATAAATTCACCTTTACGTAACAGTATACACTGTCGTATTTTGATATTTTTGTCCATTTTGATTTTTTTTATAATTGAAAATTTTTACTTTTACGTAATAGTATACACTGTCGTATTTTGAGTTTTTTGTCAATTTTTACTTTTTGTGATATTTGAATAAATTCACCTTTACGCAATAGTATACACTGTCGTATTTTGATATTTTTGTCCATTTTGAATTTTTGTGATAATTGAAAAAATGCACTTTTACGTAATAGTATACACTGTCGTATTTTGAGTTTTTTGTCAATTTTTACTTTTTGTGATAATTGAATAAATTCACCTTTACGTAATAGTATACACTGTCGTATTTTGATATTTTTGTCCATTTAGAATTTTTGTGATAATTGAAAAAATGCACTTTTACGTAATAGTATACACTGTCGTATTTTGAGTTTTTTTGTCAATTTTTACTTTTTGTTATAATTGAATAAATTCACCTTTACGTAATAGTATACACTGTCGTATTTTGAGTTTTTTGTCAATTTTTACTTTTTGTGATAATTGAATAAATTCACCTTTACGTAATAGTATACACTGTCGTATTTTGATATTTTTGTCCATTTTGATTTTTTTTTATAATTGAAAATTTTTACTTTTACGTAATAGTATACACTGTCGTATTTTGAGTTTTTTTGTCAATTTTTACTTTTTGTGATAATTGAATAAATTCACCTTTACGTAATAGTATACACTGTCGTATTTTGATATTTTTGTCCATTTTGAATTTTTGTGATAATTGAAAAAATGCACTTTTACGTAATAGTATACACTGTCGTATTTTGAGTTTTTTTGTCAATTTTTACTTTTTGTGATAATTGAATAAATTCACCTTTACGTAATAGTATACACTGTCGTATTTTGATATTTTTGTCCATTTTTATTTTCTTTTATAATTGAATAAATTCACCTTTACGCAATAGTATACACTGTCGTATTTTGATATTTTTGTCCATTTTGAATTTTTGTGATAATTGAAAAAATGCACTTTTACGTAATAGTATACACTGTCGTATTTTGAGTTTTTTTGTACATTTTTACTTTTTGTGATAATTGAATAAATTCACCTTTACGTAATAGTATACACTGTCGTATTTTGATATTTTTGTCCATTTTGATTTTTTTTGATAATTGAAAAAATGCACTTTTACGTAATAGTATACACTGTCGTATTTTGAGTTTTTTGTCAATTTTTACTTTTTGTGATAATTGAATAAATTCACCTTTACGCAATAGTATACACTGTCGTATTTTGATATTTTTGTCCATTTTGAATTTTTGTGATAATTGAAAAAATGCACTTTTACGTAATAGTATACACTGTCGTATTTTGAGTTTTTTGTCAATTTTTACTTTTTGTGATAATTGAATAAATTCACCTTTACGTAATAGTATACACTGTCGTATTTTGATATTTTTGTCCATTTTGATTTTTTTTGATAATTGAAAAAATGCACTTTTACGTAATAGTATACACTGTCGTATTTTGAGTTTTTTTGTCCATTTTAACTTTTTGTAATAATTGAATAAATTCACCTTTACGTAATAGTATACACTGTCGTATTTTGATATTTTTGTCCATTTTGAATTTTTGTGATAATTGAAAAAATGCACTTTTACGTAATAGTATACACTGTCGTATTTTGAGTTTTTTGTCAATTTTTACTTTTTGTGATAATTGAATAAATTCACCTTTACGCAATAGTATACACTGTCGTATTTTGATATTTTTGTCCATTTTGAATTTTTGTGATAATTGAAAAAATGCACTTTTACGTAATAGTATACACTGTCGTATTTTGAGTTTTTTGTCAATTTTTACTTTTTGTGATAATTGAATAAATTCACCTTTACGTAATAGTATACACTGTCGTATTTTGATATTTTTGTCCATTTTGATTTTTTTTGATAATTGAAAAAATGCACTTTTACGTAATAGTATACACTGTCGTATTTTGAGTTTTTTTGTCCATTTTAACTTTTTGTAATAATTGAATAAATTCACCTTTACGTAATAGTATACACTGTCGTATTTTGATATTTTTGTCCATTTTGAATTTTTGTGATAATTGAAAAAATGTACTTTTACGTAATAGTATACACTGTCGTATTTTGAGTTTTTTTGTCAATTTTTACTTTTTGTGATAATTGAATAAATTCACCTTTACGTAATAGTATACACTGTCGTATTTTGATATTTTTGTCCATTTTGATTTTTTTTGATAATTGAAAAAATGCACTTTTACGTAATAGTATACACTGTCGTATTTTGGGTTTTTTGTCCATTTTTACTTTTTGTGATAATTGAATAAATTCACCTTTACGTAATAGTATACACTGTCGTATTTTGATATTTTTGTCCATTTTGAATTTTTGTGATAATTGAAAAAATGCACTTTTACGTAATAGTATACACTGTCGTATTTTGAGTTTTTTGTCCATTTTTACTTTTTGTGATAATTGAATAAATTCACCTTTACGTAATAGTATACACTGTCGTATTTTGATATTTTTGTCCATTTTGAATTTTTGAGATAATTGAAAAAATGCACTTTTACGTAATAGTATACACTGTCGTATTGTGAGTTTTTTCTCCATTTTTACTTTTTGTGATAATTGAATAAATTCAGCTTTACATAATAGTATACACTGTCGTATTTTGATATTTTTGTCCATTTTGATTTTTTTTGAATATTGAAAAAATGCACTTTTACGTAATAGTATACACTGTCGTATTTTGAGTTTTTTTGTCCATTTTTACTTTTTGTGATAATTGAATAAATTCACCTTTACTTAACAGTATACACTGTCGTATTTTGATATTTTTGTCCATTTTGATTTTTTTTTATAATTGAAAATTTTTACTTTTACGTAATAGTATACACTGTCGTATTTTGAGTTTTTTTGTCAATTTTTACTTTTTGTGATAATTGAATAAATTCACCTTTACGTAATAGTATACACTGTCGTATTTTGATATTTTTGTCCATTTTGATTTTTTTGATAATTGAAAAAATGCACTTTTACGTAATAGTATACACTGTCGTATTTTGAGTTTTTTTGTCCATTTTTACTTTTTGTGATAATTGAATAAATTCACCTTTACGTAACAGTATACACTGTCGTATTTTGATATTTTTGTCCATTTTGATTTTTTTTATAATTGAAAATTTTTACTTTTACGTAATAGTATACACTGTCGTATTTTGAGTTTTTTGTCAATTTTTACTTTTTGTGATATTTGAATAAATTCACCTTTACGCAATAGTATACACTGTCGTATTTTGATATTTTTGTCCATTTTGAATTTTTGTGATAATTGAAAAAATGCACTTTTACGTAATAGTATACACTGTCGTATTTTGAGTTTTTTGTCAATTTTTACTTTTTGTGATAATTGAATAAATTCACCTTTACGTAATAGTATACACTGTCGTATTTTGATATTTTTGTCCATTTAGAATTTTTGTGATAATTGAAAAAATGCACTTTGACGTAATAGTATACACTGTCGTATTTTGAGTTTTTTTGTCAATTTTTACTTTTTGTTATAATTGAATAAATTCACCTTTACGTAATAGTATACACTGTCGTATTTTGAGTTTTTTGTCAATTTTTACTTTTTGTGATAATTGAATAAATTCACCTTTACGTAATAGTATACACTGTCGTATTTTGATATTTTTGTCCATTTTGAATTTTTGTGATAATTGAAAAAATGCACTTTTACGTAATAGTATACACTGTCGTATTTTGAGTTTTTTTGTCAATTTTTACTTTTTGTGATAATTGAATAAATTCACCTTTACGTAATAGTATACACTGTCGTATTTTGATATTTTTGTCCATTTTAGTTTTCTTTTATAATTGAATAAATTCACCTTTACGCAATAGTATACACTGTCGTATTTTGATATTTTTGTCCATTTTGAATTTTTGTGATAATTGAAAAAATGCACTTTTACGTAATAGTATACACTGTCGTATTTTGATATTTTTGTCCATTTTGAATTTTTGTGATAATTGAAAAAATGCACTTTTACGTAATAGTATACACTGTCGTATTTTGAGTTTTTTTGTCAATTTTTACTTTTTGTGATAATTGAATAAATTCACCTTTACGTAATAGTATACACTGTCGTATTTTGATATTTTTGTCCATTTTAATTTTTTTTTATAATTGAAAATTTTTACTTTTACGTAATAGTATACACTGTCGTATTTTGGGTTTTTTGTCAATTTTTACTTTTTGTGATAATTGAATAAATTCACCTTTACGTAATAGTATACACTGTTGTATTTTGATATTTTTGTCCATTTTGAATTTTTGTGATAATTGAAAAAATGCACTTTTACGTAATAGTATACACTGTCGTATTTTGAGTTTTTTTGTCCATTTTTACTTTTTGTGATAATTGAATAAATTCACCTTTACGTAATAGTATACACTGTCGTATTTTGATATTTTTGTCCATTTTGATTTTTTTTGATAATTGAAAAAATGCACTTTTACGTAATAGTATACACTGTCGTATTTTGGGTTTTTTGTCCATTTTTACTTTTTGTGATAATTGAATAAATTCACCTTTACGTAATAGTATACACTGTCGTATTTTGATATTTTTGTCCATTTTGAATTTTTGTGATAATTGAAAAAATGCACTTTTACGTAATAGTATACACTGTCGTATTTTGAGTTTTTTGTCCATTTTTACTTTTTGTGATAATTGAATAAATTCACCTTTACGTAATAGTATACACTGTCGTATTTTGATATTTTTGTCCATTTTGATTTTTTTTGAATATTGAAAAAATGCACTTTTACGTAATAGTATACACTGTCGTATTTTGAGTTTTTTTGTCCATTTTTACTTTTTGTGATAATTGAATAAATTCACCTTTACTTAACAGTATACACTGTCGTATTTTGATATTTTTGTCCATTTTGATTTTTTTTTATAATTGAAAATTTTTACTTTTACGTAATAGTATACACTGTCGTATTTTGAGTTTTTTTTGTCAATTTTTACTTTTTGTGATAATTGAATAAATTCACCTTTACGTAATAGTATACACTGTCGTATTTTGATATTTTTGTCCATTTTGATTTTTTTGATAATTGAAAAAATGCACTTTTACGTAATAGTATACACTGTCGTATTTTGAGTTTTTTTGTCCATTTTTACTTTTTGTGATAATTGAATAAATTCACCTTTACGTAACAGTATACACTGTCGTATTTTGATATTTTTGTCCATTTTGATTTTTTTTATAATTGAAAATTTTTACTTTTACGTAATAGTATACACTGTTGTATTTTGAGTTTTTTGTCAATTTTTACTTTTTGTGATATTTGAATAAATTCACCTTTACGCAATAGTATACACTGTCGTATTTTGATATTTTTGTCCATTTTGAATTTTTGTGATAATTGAAAAAATGCACTTTTACGTAATAGTATACACTGTCGTATTTTGAGTTTTTTGTCAATTTTTACTTTTTGTGATAATTGAATAAATTCACCTTTACGTAATAGTATACACTGTCGTATTTTGATATTTTTGTCCATTTAGAATTTTTGTGATAATTGAAAAAATGCACTTTTACGTAATAGTATACACTGTCGTATTTTGAGTTTTTTTGTCAATTTTTACTTTTTGTTATAATTGAATAAATTCACCTTTACGTAATAGTATACACTGTCGTATTTTGAGTTTTTTGTCAATTTTTACTTTTTGTGATAATTGAATAAATTCACCTTTACGTAATAGTATACACTGTCGTATTTTGATATTTTTGTCCATTTTGATTTTTTTTTATATTTGAAAATTTTTACTTTTACGTAATAGTATACACTGTCGTATTTTGAGTTTTTTTGTCAATTTTTACTTTTTGTGATAATTGAATAAATTCACCTTTACGTAATAGTATACACTGTCGTATTTTGATATTTTTGTCCATTTTGAATTTTTGTGATAATTGAAAAAATGCACTTTTACGTAATAGTATACACTGTCGTATTTTGAGTTTTTTGTCAATTTTTACTTTTTGTGATAATTGAATAAATTCACCTTTACGTAATAGTATACACTGTCGTATTTTGATATTTTTGTCCATTTTAATTTTCTTTTATAATTGAATAAATTCACCTTTACGCAATAGTATACACTGTCGTATTTTGATATTTTTGTCCATTTTGAATTTTTGTGATAATTGAAAAAATGCACTTTTACGTAATAGTATACACTGTCGTATTTTGAGTTTTTTTGTCCATTTTTACTTTTTGTGATAATTGAATAAATTCACCTTTACGTAATAGTATACACTGTCGTATTTTGATATTTTTGTCCATTTTGATTTTTTTTGATAATTGAAAAAATGCACTTTTACGTAATAGTATACACTGTCGTATTTTGAGTTTTTTGTCAATTTTTACTTTTTGTGATAATTGAATAAATTCACCTTTACGCAATAGTATACACTGTCGTATTTTGATATTTTTGTCCATTTTGAATTTTTGTGATAATTGAAAAAATGCACTTTTACGTAATAGTATACACTGTCGTATTTTGAGTTTTTTTGTCAATTTTTACTTTTTGTGATAATTGAATAAATTCACCTTTACGTAATAGTATACACTGTCGTATTTTGATATTTTTGTCCATTTTTATTTTTTTTTATAATTGAAAAAATGCACTTTTACGTAATAGTATACACTGTCGTATTTTGAGTTTTTTGTCAATTTTTACTTTTTGTGATAATTGAATAAATTCACCTTTACGCAATAGTATACACTGTCGTATTTTGATATTTTTGTCCATTTTGATTTTTTTTGATAATTGAAAAAATGCACTTTTACGTAATAGTATACACTGTCGTATTTTGATTTTTTTGTCCATTTTTACTTTTTGTGATAATTGAATAAATTCACCTTTACGCAATAGTATACACTGTCGTATTTTGATATTTTTGTCCATTTTGAATTTTTGTGATAATTGAAAAAATGCACTTTTACGTAATAGTATACACTGTCGTATTTTGAGTTTTTTTGTCCATTTTTACTTTTTGTGATAATTGAATAAATTCACCTTTACGTAATAGTATACACTGTCGTATTTTGATATTTTTGTCCATTTTGATTTTTTTTGATAATTGAAAAAATGCACTTTTACGTAATAGTATACACTGTCGTATTTTGGGTTTTTTGTCCATTTTTACTTTTTGTGATAATTGAATAAATTCACCTTTACGTAATAGTATACACTGTCGTATTTTGATATTTTTGTCCATTTTGAATTTTTGTGATAATTGAAAAAATGCACTTTTACGTAATAGTATACACTGTCGTATTTTGAGTTTTTTGTCCATTTTTACTTTTTGTGATAATTGAATAAATTCACCTTTACGTAATAGTATACACTGTCGTATTTTGATATTTTTGTCCATTTTGAATTTTTGAGATAATTGAAAAAATGCACTTTTACGTAATAGTATACACTGTCGTATTGTGAGTTTTTTCTCCATTTTTACTTTTTGTGATAATTGAATAAATTCAGCTTTACGTAACAGTATACACTGTCGTATTTTGATATTTTTGTCCATTTTGATTTTTTTTTATAATTGAAAATTTTTACTTTTACGTAATAGTATACACTGTCGTATTTTGAGTTTTTTTTGTCAATTTTTACTTTTTGTGATAATTGAATAAATTCACCTTTACGTAATAGTATACACTGTCGTATTTTGATATTTTTGTCCATTTTGATTTTTTTGATAATTGAAAAAATGCACTTTTACGTAATAGTATACACTGTCGTATTTTGAGTTTTTTTGTCCATTTTTACTTTTTGTGATAATTGAATAAATTCACCTTTACGTAACAGTATACACTGTCGTATTTTGATATTTTTGTCCATTTTGATTTTTTTTATAATTGAAAATTTTTACTTTTACGTAATAGTATACACTGTCGTATTTTGAGTTTTTTGTCAATTTTTACTTTTTGTGATATTTGAATAAATTCACCTTTACGCAATAGTATACACTGTCGTATTTTGATATTTTTGTCCATTTTGAATTTTTGTGATAATTGAAAAAATGCACTTTTACGTAATAGTATACACTGTCGTATTTTGAGTTTTTTGTCAATTTTTACTTTTTGTGATAATTGAATAAATTCACCTTTACGTAATAGTATACACTGTCGTATTTTGATATTTTTGTCCATTTAGAATTTTTGTGATAATTGAAAAAATGCACTTTTACGTAATAGTATACACTGTCATATTTTGAGTTTTTTTGTCAATTTTTACTTTTTGTTATAATTGAATAAATTCACCTTTACGTAATAGTATACACTGTCGTATTTTGAGTTTTTTGTAAATTTTTACTTTTTGTGATAATTGAATAAATTCACCTTTAAGTAATAGTATACACTGTCGTATTTTGATATTTTTGTCCATTTTGATTTTTTTTTATAATTGAAAATTTTTACTTTTACGTAATAGTATACACTGTCGTATTTTGAGTTTTTTGTCAATTTTTACTTTTTGTGATAATTGAATAAATTCACCTTTACGTAATAGTATATACTGTCGTATTTTGATATTTTTGTCCATTTTGAATTTTTGTGATAATTGAAAAAATGCACTTTTACGTAATAGTATACACTGTCGTATTTTGAGTTTTTTTGTCAATTTTTACTTTTTGTGATAATTGAATAAATTCACCTTTACGTAATAGTATACACTGTCGTATTTTGATATTTTTGTCCATTTTAATTTTCTTTTATAATTGAAAATTTTTACTTTTACGTAATAGTATACACTGTCGTATTTTGGGTTTTTTGTCAATTTTTACTTTTTGTGATAATTGAATAAATTCACCTTTACGCAATAGTATACACTGTTGTATTTATATATCTTTGTCCATTTTGATTTTTTTGATAATAGAAAAAATGCACTTTTACGTAATAGTATACACTGTCGTATTTTGAGTTTTTTTGTCCATTTTTACTTTTTGTGATAATTGAATAAATTCACCTTTTCGTAACAGTATACACTGTCGTATTTTGATATTTTTTTCCATTTTGAATTTTTGTGATAATTGAAAAAATGCACTTTTACGTAATAGTATACACTGTCGTATTTTGAGTTTTTTCTCCATTTTTACTTTTTGTGATAATTGAATAAATTCACCTTTACATAATAGTATACACTGTCGTATTTTGACATTTTTGTCCATTTTGATTTTTTTTGATAATTGAAAAAATGCACTTTTACGTAATAGTACACAGTCGTATTTTGAGTTTTTTGTCCATTTTTACTTTTTGTGATAATTGAATAAATTCACCTTTACGTAATAGTATACACTGTCGTATTTTGATATTTTTGTCCATTTTGATTTTTTTTATAATTGAAAATTTTTACTTTTACGTAATAGTATACACTGTCGTATTTTGAGTTTTTTTGTCAATTTTTACTTTTTGTGATAATTGAATAAATTCACCTTTACGTAATAGTATACACTGTCGTATTTTGATATTTTTGTCCATTTTGAATTTTTGTGATAATTGAAAAAATGCACTTTTACGTAATAGTATACACTGTCGTATTTTGAGTTTTTTTGTCAATTTTTACTTTTTGTGATAATTGAATAAATTCACCTTTACGTAATAGTATACACTGTCGTATTTTGATATTTTTGTCCATTTTAATTTTCTTTTATAATTGAATAAATTCACCTTTACGCAATAGTATACACTGTCGTATTTTGATATTTTTGTCCATTTTGAATTTTTGTGATAATTGAAAAAATGCACTTTTACGTAATAGTATACACTGTCGTATTTTGAGTTTTTTTGTCCATTTTTACTTTTTGTGATAATTGAATAAATTCACCTTTACGTAATAGTATACACTGTCGTATTTTGATATTTTTGTCCATTTTGATTTTTTTTGATAATTGAAAAAATGCACTTTTACGTAATAGTATACACTGTCGTATTTTGAGTTTTTTGTCAATTTTTACTTTTTGTGATAATTGAATAAATTCACCTTTACGCAATAGTATACACCAGCGTTTCTCAAAGTGTGGGGCGCGCCCCACTGGTGGGGAATAGAGACATGACAAGTGGGGCGCGACAAACAGGAGGAAATGTGTTAATTTTTTGTGCCCATCTCTATTAACCTTTTGAGCGGTCCCACATGGGATTTTTATGTCTATGCCCCTGAGAGTACGGACCCACATAAGGGATTTAGAATGTTCAATGACGTGACATCATTGCCAGAATTAAACGGTGGGACGCGCTTCGGCTGGCACTGAGCCAAATGCGGACGCGCTCAGCTATTGACATACATCATGCAGTTTTCAACCACTTACTGTTTATTTTAGGTTTAATTTAATAGGTAACATTTAAATACACAAGTACAAGTAAAACAATACATTTAATGTTAGAGTTTGTAATACACACTAGTGGCTATGGAAGCAGCAATAACAATCCATTCAAATATAATTGGCTGACATGTTTTATTCATATCAGATACACATAGTGTAAGTAACTATAAAGTTTGCTCGATTCTTCTCCCAGTTCACCGGTCACTTATTCCAGGAGATGCTGATGAATATATGTGCTGTAAATCCAATTGACAGGACTCTGAACTGCAGTGCATTTGTTCAAACGGTTCAATAACGTAATAAAAGCGATACATCTGTCATACAGCGTTTTTTTGGTTGTGGTGAGTCACGTGATAAACATGACGCATTGCCATAGAAACATTAAGGTGAAACGTTCTAAAATAACGTTGCCTTAAAATAAAACTCACACTCTAGTCAGCTGACACTTTTAGTCAGCTAAAATATTTTGACTGTACGCATGAAAGGTTTAAATGTGATGTTAATAAAATATATGTTAACAGGCAAACTTAAAAGCCTAGATAATTACCATTTTGTTGGGGTGATTGGGGACAGGTGGGGCTCGGAGCCCTTCCCTACCTCCAAAGTGGGGAATGGCAGAAAAAGTTTGAGAAACACTGGTATACACTGTCGTATTTTGATATTTTTGTCCATTTTGAATTTTTGTGATAATTGAAAAAATGCACTTTTACGTAATAGTATACACTGTCGTATTTTGAGTTTTTTTGTCAATTTTTACTTTTTGTGATAATTGAATAAATTCACCTTTACGTAATAGTATACACTGTCGTATTTTGATATTTTTGTCCATTTTTATTTTTTTTTATAATTGAAAAAATGCACTTTTACGTAATAGTATACACTGTCGTATTTTGAGTTTTTTGTCAATTTTTACTTTTTGTGATAATTGAATAAATTCACCTTTACGCAATAGTATACACTGTCGTATTTTGATATTTTTGTCCATTTTGATTTTTTTTGATAATTGAAAAAATGCACTTTTACGTAATAGTATACACTGTCGTATTTTGATTTTTTTGTCCATTTTTACTTTTTGTGATAATTGAATAAATTCACCTTTACGCAATAGTATACACTGTCGTATTTTGATATTTTTGTCCATTTTGAATTTTTGTGATAATTGAAAAAATGCACTTTTACGTAATAGTATACACTGTCGTATTTTGAGTTTTTTTGTCCATTTTTACTTTTTGTGATAATTGAATAAATTCACCTTTACGTAATAGTATACACTGTCGTATTTTGATATTTTTGTCCATTTTGATTTTTTTTGATAATTGAAAAAATGCACTTTTACGTAATAGTATACACTGTCGTATTTTGGGTTTTTTGTCCATTTTTACTTTTTGTGATAATTGAATAAATTCACCTTTACGCAATAGTATACACTGTCGTATTTTGATATTTTTGTCCATTTTGATTTTTTTGATAATTGAAAAAATGCACTTTTACGTAATAGTATACACTGTCGTATTTTGAGTTTTTTTGTCCATTTTTACTTTTTGTGATAATTGAATAAATTCACCTTTACGTAACAGTATACACTGTCGTATTTTGATATTTTTGTCCATTTTGATTTTTTTTATAATTGAAAATTTTTACTTTTACGTAATAGTATACACTGTCGTATTTTGAGTTTTTTGTCAATTTTTACTTTTTGTGATATTTGAATAAATTCACCTTTACGCAATAGTATACACTGTCGTATTTTGATATTTTTGTCCATTTTGAATTTTTGTGATAATTGAAAAAAATGCACTTTTACGTAATAGTATACACTGTCGTATTTTGAGTTTTTTGTCAATTTTTACTTTTTGTGATAATTGAATAAATTCACCTTTACGTAATAGTATACACTGTCGTATTTTGATATTTTTGTCCATTTAGAATTTTTGTGATAATTGAAAAAATGCACTTTTACGTAATAGTATACACTGTCATATTTTGAGTTTTTTTGTCAATTTTTACTTTTTGTTATAATTGAATAAATTCACCTTTACGTAATAGTATACACTGTCGTATTTTGAGTTTTTTGTAAATTTTTACTTTTTGTGATAATTGAATAAATTCACCTTTACGTAATAGTATACACTGTCGTATTTTGATATTTTTGTCCATTTTGATTTTTTTTTATAATTGAAAATTTTTACTTTTACGTAATAGTATACACTGTCGTATTTTGAGTTTTTTTGTCAATTTTTACTTTTTGTGATAATTGAATAAATTCACCTTTACGTAATAGTATATACTGTCGTATTTTGATATTTTTGTCCATTTTGAATTTTTGTGATAATTGAAAAAATGCACTTTTACGTAATAGTATACACTGTCGTATTTTGAGTTTTTTTGTCAATTTTTACTTTTTGTGATAATTGAATAAATTCACCTTTACGTAATAGTATACACTGTCGTATTTTGATATTTTTGTCCATTTTAATTTTCTTTTATAATTGAAAATTTTTACTTTTACGTAATAGTATACACTGTCGTATTTTGGGTTTTTTGTCAATTTTTACTTTTTGTGATAATTGAATAAATTCACCTTTACGCAATAGTATACACTGTTGTATTTATATATCTTTGTCCATTTTGATTTTTTTGATAATAGAAAAAATGCACTTTTACGTAATAGTATACACTGTCGTATTTTGAGTTTTTTTGTCCATTTTTACTTTTTGTGATAATTGAATAAATTCACCTTTTCGTAACAGTATACACTGTCGTATTTTGATATTTTTTTCCATTTTGAATTTTTGTGATAATTGAAAAAATGCACTTTTACGTAATAGTATACACTGTCGTATTTTGAGTTTTTTCTCCATTTTTACTTTTTGTGATAATTGAATAAATTCACCTTTACATAATAGTATACACTGTCGTATTTTGACATTTTTGTCCATTTTGATTTTTTTTGATAATTGAAAAAATGCACTTTTACGTAATAGTACACAGTCGTATTTTGAGTTTTTTGTCCATTTTTACTTTTTGTGATAATTGAATAAATTCACCTTTACGTAATAGTATACACTGTCGTATTTTGATATTTTTGTCCATTTTGAATTTTTGAGATAATTGAAAAAATGCACTTTTACGTAATAGTATACACTGTCGTATTTTGAGTTTTTTTGTCCATTTTTACTTTTTGTGATAATTGAATAAATTCACCTTTACGTAATAGTATACACTGTCGTATTTTGATATTTTTGTCCATTTTGATTTTTTTTGATAATTGAAAAAATGCACTTTTACGTAATAGTATACACTGTCGTATTTTGAGTTTTTTGTCAATTTTTACTTTTTGTGATAATTGAATAAATTCACCTTTACGCAATAGTATACACTGTCGTATTTTGATATTTTTGTCCATTTTGAATTTTTGTGATAATTGAAAAAATGCACTTTTACGTAATAGTATACACTGTCGTATTTTGAGTTTTTTTGTCAATTTTTACTTTTTGTGATAATTGAATAAATTCACCTTTACGTAATAGTATACACTGTCGTATTTTGATATTTTTGTCCATTTTGAATTTTTGTGATAATTGAAAAAATGCACTTTTACGTAATAGTATACACTGTCGTATTTTGAGTTTTTTTGTCAATTTTTACTTTTTGTGATAATTGAATAAATTCACCTTTACGTAATAGTATACACTGTCGTATTTTGATATTTTTGTCCATTTTGATTTTTTTTGATAATTGAAAAAATGTACTTTTACGTAATAGTATACACTGTCGTATTTTGAGTTTTGTCAATTTTTACTTTTTGTGATAATTGAATAAATTCACCTTTACGTAATAGTATACACTGTCGTATTTTGATATTTTTGTCCATTTTGAATTTTTGTGATAATTGAAAAAATGCACTTTTACGTAATAGTATACACTGTCGTATTTTGAGTTTTTTGTCCATTTTTACTTTTTGTGATAATTGAATAAATTCACCTTTACGTAATAGTATACACTGTCGTATTTTGATATTTTTGTCCATTTAGAATTTTTGTGATAATTGAAAAAATGCACTTTTACGTAATAGTATACACTGTCGTATTTTGAGTTTTTTTGTCAATTTTTACTTTTTGTTATAATTGAATAAATTCACCTTTACGTAATAGTATACACTGTCGTATTTTGAGTTTTTTGTCAATTTTTACTTTTTGTGATAATTGAATAAATTCACCTTTACGCAATAGTATACACTGTCGTATTTTGATATTTTTGTCCATTTTGAATTTTTGTGATAATTGAAAAAATGCACTTTTACGTAATAGTATACACTGTCGTATTTTGAGTTTTTTTGTCAATTTTTACTTTTTGTGATAATTGAATAAATTCACCTTTACGTAATAGTATACACTGTCGTATTTTGATATTTTTGTCCATTTTGAATTTTTGTGATAATTGAAAAAATGCACTTTTACGTAATAGTATACACTGTCGTATTTTGAGTTTTTTTGTCAATTTTTACTTTTTGTGATAATTGAATAAATTCACCTTTACGTAATAGTATACACTGTCGTATTTTGATATTTTTGTCCATTTTGATTTTTTTTGATAATTGAAAAAATGTACTTTTACGTAATAGTATACACTGTCGTATTTTGAGTTTTGTCAATTTTTACTTTTTGTGATAATTGAATAAATTCACCTTTACGTAATAGTATACACTGTCGTATTTTGATATTTTTGTCCATTTTGAATTTTTGTGATAATTGAAAAAATGCACTTTTACGTAATAGTATACACTGTCGTATTTTGAGTTTTTTGTCAATTTTTACTTTTTGTGATAATTGAATAAATTCACCTTTACGTAATAGTATACACTGTCGTATTTTGATATTTTTGTCCATTTAGAATTTTTGTGATAATTGAAAAAATGCACTTTTACGTAATAGTATACACTGTCGTATTTTGAGTTTTTTTGTCAATTTTTACTTTTTGTTATAATTGAATAAATTCACCTTTACGTAATAGTATACACTGTCGTATTTTGAGTTTTTTGTCAATTTTTACTTTTTGTGATAATTGAATAAATTCACCTTTACGTAATAGTATACACTGTCGTATTTTGATATTTTTGTCCATTTTGATTTTTTTTTATAATTGAAAATTTTTACTTTTACGTAATAGTATACACTGTCGTATTTTGAGTTTTTTTGTCAATTTTTACTTTTTGTGATAATTGAATAAATTCACCTTTACGTAATAGTATATACTGTCGTATTTTGATATTTTTGTCCATTTTGAATTTTTGTGATAATTGAAAAAATGCACTTTTACGTAATAGTATACACTGTCGTATTTTGAGTTTTTTTGTCAATTTTTACTTTTTGTGATAATTGAATAAATTCACCTTTACGTAATAGTATACACTGTCGTATTTTGATATTTTTGTCCATTTTAATTTTCTTTTATAATTGAAAATTTTTACTTTTACGTAATAGTATACACTGTCGTATTTTGGGTTTTTTGTCAATTTTTACTTTTTGTGATAATTGAATAAATTCACCTTTACGCAATAGTATACACTGTTGTATTTATATATCTTTGTCCATTTTGATTTTTTTGATAATAGAAAAAATGCACTTTTACGTAATAGTATACACTGTCGTATTTTGAGTTTTTTTGTCCATTTTTACTTTTTGTGATAATTGAATAAATTCACCTTTTCGTAACAGTATACACTGTCGTATTTTGATATTTTTGTCCATTTTGATTTTTTTTTATAATTGAAAATTTTTACTTTTACGTAATAGTATACACTGTCGTATTTTGAGTTTTTTGTCAATTTTGACTTTTTGTGATAATTGAATAAATTCACCTTTACGCAATAGTATACACTGTCGTATTTTGATATTTTTTTCCATTTTGAATTTTTGTGATAATTGAAAAAATGCACTTTTACGTAATAGTATACACTGTCGTATTTTGAGTTTTTTCTCCATTTTTACTTTTTGTGATAATTGAATAAATTCACCTTTACATAATAGTATACACTGTCGTATTTTGACATTTTTGTCCATTTTGATTTTTTTTGATAATTGAAAAAATGCACTTTTACGTAATAGTACACAGTCGTATTTTGAGTTTTTTGTCCATTTTTACTTTTTGTGATAATTGAATAAATTCACCTTTACGTAATAGTATACACTGTCGTATTTTGATATTTTTGTCCATTTTGAATTTTTGAGATAATTGAAAAAATGCACTTTTACGTAATAGTATACACTGTCGTATTTTGAGTTTTTTTGTCCATTTTTACTTTTTGTGATAATTGAATAAATTCACCTTTACGTAATAGTATACACTGTCGTATTTTGATATTTTTGTCCATTTTGATTTTTTTTGATAATTGAAAAAATGCACTTACGTAATAGTATACACTGTCGTATTTTGAGTTTTTTGTCAATTTTTACTTTTTGTGATAATTGAATAAATTCACCTTTACGCAATAGTATACACTGTCGTATTTTGATATTTTTGTCCATTTTGAATTTTTGTGATAATTGAAAAAAATGCACTTTTACGTAATAGTATACACTGTCGTATTTTGAGTTTTTTTGTCAATTTTTACTTTTTGTGATAATTGAATAAATTCACCTTTACGTAATAGTATACACTGTCGTATTTTGATATTTTTGTCCATTTTGAATTTTTGTGATAATTGAAAAAATGCACTTTTACGTAATAGTATACACTGTCGTATTTTGAGTTTTTTTGTCAATTTTTACTTTTTGTGATAATTGAATAAATTCACCTTTACGTAATAGTATACACTGTCGTATTTTGATATTTTTGTCCATTTTGATTTTTTTTTATAATTGAAAAAATGTACTTTTACGTAATAGTATACACTGTCGTATTTTGAGTTTTTTGTCAATTTTTACTTTTTGTGATAATTGAATAAATTCACCTTTACGTAATAGTATACACTGTCGTATTTTGATATTTTTGTCCATTTTGAATTTTTGTGATAATTGAAAAAATGCACTTTTACGTAATAGTATACACTGTCGTATTTTGAGTTTTTTGTCAATTTTTACTTTTTGTGATAATTGAATAAATTCACCTTTACGTAATAGTATACACTGTCGTATTTTGATATTTTTGTCCATTTTGATTTTTTTTGATAATTGAAAAAATGCACTTTTACGTAATAGTATACACTGTCGTATTTTGAGTTTTTTTGTCCATTTTTACTTTTTGTGATAAATGAAAAAATGCACTTTTACGTAATAGTATACACTGTCGTATTTTGAGTTTTTTGTCCATTTTGAATTTTTGTGATAATTGAATAAATTCACCTTTACGTAATAGTATACACTGTCGTATTTTGATATTTTTGTCCATTTTGAATTTTTGTGATAATTGAAAAAAATGCACTTTTACGTAATAGTATACACTGTCATATTTTGAGTTTTTTCTCCATTTTTAGTTTTTGTGATAATTGAATAAATTCAGCTTTACATAATAGTATACACTGTCATATTTTGATATTTTTGTCCATTTTGATTTTTTTTGATAATTGAAAAAATGTACTTTTACGTAATAGTATACACTGTCGTATTTTGAGTTTTGTCAATTTTTACTTTTTGTGATAATTGAATAAATTCACCTTTACGTAATAGTATACACTGTCGTATTTTGATATTTTTGTCCATTTTGAATTTTTGTGATAATTGAAAAAATGCACTTTTACGTAATAGTATACACTGTCGTATTTTGAGTTTTTTGTCAATTTTTACTTTTTGTGATAATTGAATAAATTCACCTTTACGTAATAGTATACACTGTCGTATTTTGATATTTTTGTCCATTTAGAATTTTTGTGATAATTGAAAAAATGCACTTTTACGTAATAGTATACACTGTCGTATTTTGAGTTTTTTTGTCAATTTTTACTTTTTGTTATAATTGAATAAATTCACCTTTACGTAATAGTATACACTGTCGTATTTTGAGTTTTTTGTCAATTTTTACTTTTTGTGATAATTGAATAAATTCACCTTTACGTAATAGTATACACTGTCGTATTTTGATATTTTTGTCCATTTTGATTTTTTTTTATAATTGAAAATTTTTACTTTTACGTAATAGTATACACTGTCGTATTTTGAGTTTTTTTGTCAATTTTTACTTTTTGTGATAATTGAATAAATTCACCTTTACGTAATAGTATATACTGTCGTATTTTGATATTTTTGTCCATTTTGAATTTTTGTGATAATTGAAAAAAATGCACTTTTACGTAATAGTATACACTGTCATATTTTGAGTTTTTTCTCCATTTTTAGTTTTTGTGATAATTGAATAAATTCAGCTTTACATAATAGTATACACTGTCATATTTTGATATTTTTGTCCATTTTGATTTTTTTTGATAATTGAAAAAATGTACTTTTACGTAATAGTATACACTGTCGTATTTTGAGTTTTGTCAATTTTTACTTTTTGTGATAATTGAATAAATTCACCTTTACGTAATAGTATACACTGTCGTATTTTGATATTTTTGTCCATTTTGAATTTTTGTGATAATTGAAAAAATGCACTTTTACGTAATAGTATACACTGTCGTATTTTGAGTTTTTTGTCAATTTTTACTTTTTGTGATAATTGAATAAATTCACCTTTACGTAATAGTATACACTGTCGTATTTTGATATTTTTGTCCATTTAGAATTTTTGTGATAATTGAAAAAATGCACTTTTACGTAATAGTATACACTGTCGTATTTTGAGTTTTTTTGTCAATTTTTACTTTTTGTTATAATTGAATAAATTCACCTTTACGTAATAGTATACACTGTCGTATTTTGAGTTTTTTGTCAATTTTTACTTTTTGTGATAATTGAATAAATTCACCTTTACGTAATAGTATACACTGTCGTATTTTGATATTTTTGTCCATTTTGATTTTTTTTTATAATTGAAAATTTTTACTTTTACGTAATAGTATACACTGTCGTATTTTGAGTTTTTTTGTCAATTTTTACTTTTTGTGATAATTGAATAAATTCACCTTTACGTAATAGTATATACTGTCGTATTTTGATATTTTTGTCCATTTTGAATTTTTGTGATAATTGAAAAAATGCACTTTTACGTAATAGTATACACTGTCGTATTTTGAGTTTTTTTGTCAATTTTTACTTTTTGTGATAATTGAATAAATTCACCTTTACGTAATAGTATACACTGTCGTATTTTGATATTTTTGTCCATTTTAATTTTCTTTTATAATTGAAAATTTTTACTTTTACGTAATAGTATACACTGTCGTATTTTGGGTTTTTTGTCAATTTTTACTTTTTGTGATAATTGAATAAATTCACCTTTACGCAATAGTATACACTGTTGTATTTATATATCTTTGTCCATTTTGATTTTTTTGATAATAGAAAAAATGCACTTTTACGTAATAGTATACACTGTCGTATTTTGAGTTTTTTTGTCCATTTTTACTTTTTGTGATAATTGAATAAATTCACCTTTTCGTAACAGTATACACTGTCGTATTTTGATATTTTTGTCCATTTTGATTTTTTTTTATAATTGAAAATTTTTACTTTTACGTAATAGTATACACTGTCGTATTTTGAGTTTTTTGTCAATTTTGACTTTTTGTGATAATTGAATAAATTCACCTTTACACAATAGTATACACTGTCGTATTTTGATATTTTTTTCCATTTTGAATTTTTGTGATAATTGAAAAAATGCACTTTTACGTAATAGTATACACTGTCGTATTTTGAGTTTTTCTCCATTTTTACTTTTTGTGATAATTGAATAAATTCACCTTTACATAATAGTATACACTGTCGTATTTTGACATTTTTGTCCATTTTGATTTTTTTTGATAATTGAAAAAATGCACTTTTACGTAATAGTACACAGTCGTATTTTGAGTTTTTTGTCCATTTTTACTTTTTGTGATAATTGAATAAATTCACCTTTACGTAATAGTATACACTGTCGTATTTTGATATTTTTGTCCATTTTGAATTTTTGAGATAATTGAAAAAATGCACTTTTACGTAATAGTATACACTGTCGTATTTTGAGTTTTTTTGTCCATTTTTACTTTTTGTGATAATTGAATAAATTCACCTTTACGTAATAGTATACACTGTCGTATTTTGATATTTTTGTCCATTTTGATTTTTTTTGATAATTGAAAAAATGCACTTACGTAATAGTATACACTGTCGTATTTTGAGTTTTTTGTCAATTTTTACTTTTTGTGATAATTGAATAAATTCACCTTTACGCAATAGTATACACTGTCGTATTTTGATATTTTTGTCCATTTTGAATTTTTGTGATAATTGAAAAAAATGCACTTTTACGTAATAGTATACACTGTCGTATTTTGAGTTTTTTTGTCAATTTTTACTTTTTGTGATAATTGAATAAATTCACCTTTACGTAATAGTATACACTGTCGTATTTTGATATTTTTGTCCATTTTGAATTTTTGTGATAATTGAAAAAATGCACTTTTACGTAATAGTATACACTGTCGTATTTTGAGTTTTTTTGTCAATTTTTACTTTTTGTGATAATTGAATAAATTCACCTTTACGTAATAGTATACACTGTCGTATTTTGATATTTTTGTCCATTTTGATTTTTTTTTATAATTGAAAAAATGTACTTTTACGTAATAGTATACACTGTCGTATTTTGAGTTTTTTGTCAATTTTTACTTTTTGTGATAATTGAATAAATTCACCTTTACGTAATAGTATACACTGTCGTATTTTGATATTTTTGTCCATTTTGAATTTTTGTGATAATTGAAAAAATGCACTTTTACGTAATAGTATACACTGTCGTATTTTGAGTTTTTTGTCAATTTTTACTTTTTGTGATAATTGAATAAATTCACCTTTACGTAATAGTATACACTGTCGTATTTTGATATTTTTGTCCATTTTGATTTATTTTGATAATTGAAAAAATGCACTTTTACGTAATAGTATACACTGTCGTATTTTGAGTTTTTTTGTCCATTTTTACTTTTTGTGATAAATGAAAAAATGCACTTTTACGTAATAGTATACACTGTCGTATTTTGAGTTTTTTGTCCATTTTGAATTTTTGTGATAATTGAATAAATTCACCTTTACGTAATAGTATACACTGTCGTATTTTGATATTTTTGTCCATTTTGAATTTTTGTGATAATTGAAAAAAATGCACTTTTACGTAATAGTATACACTGTCATATTTTGAGTTTTTTCTCCATTTTTAGTTTTTGTGATAATTGAATAAATTCAGCTTTACATAATAGTATACACTGTCATATTTTGATATTTTTGTCCATTTTGATTTTTTTTGATAATTGAAAAAATGCACTTTTACGTAATAGTATACACTGTCGTATTTTGAGTTTTTTTGTCCATTTTTACTTTTTGTGATAATTGAATAAATTCACCTTTATGTAATAGTATACACTGTCGTATTTTGATATTTTTGTCCATTTTGATTTTTTTTGATAATTGAAAAAATGCACTTTTATGTAATAGTATACACTGTCGTATTTTGAGTTTTTTTGTCCATTTTTACTTTTTGTGATAATTGAATAAATTCACCTTTACGTAATAGTATACACTGTCGTATTTTGATATTTTTGTCCATTTTGAATTTTTGTGATAATTGAAAAAATGCACTTTTACGTAATAGTATACACTGTCGTATTTTGAGTTTTTTTGTCCATTTTTACTTTTTGTGATAATTGAATAAATTCACCTTTACGTAATAGTATACACTGTCGTATTTTGATATTTTTGTCCATTTTGAATTTTTGTGATAATTGAAAAAAATGCACTTTTACGTAATAGTATACACTGTCATATTTTGAGTTTTTTCTCCATTTTTAGTTTTTGTGATAATTGAATAAATTCAGCTTTACATAATAGTATACACTGTCATATTTTGATATTTTTGTCCATTTTGATTTTTTTTGATAATTGAAAAAATGCACTTTTACGTAATAGTATACACTGTCGTATTTTGAGTTTTTTTGTCCATTTTTACTTTTTGTGATAATTGAATAAATTCACCTTTACGCAACAGTATACACTGTCGTATTTTGATATTTTTTTCCATTTTGAATTTTTGTGATAATTGAAAAAATGCACTTTTAAGTAATAGTATACACTGTCGTATTTTGAGTTTTCTGTCCATTTTTACTTTTTGTGATAATTGAATAAATTCACCTTTACCTAATAGTATACACTGTCGTATTTTGATATTTTTGTCCATTTTGATTTTTTTGATAATTGAAAAAATGCACTTTTACGTAATAGTATACACTGTCGTATTTTGAGTTTTTTTGTCCATTTTTACTTTTTGTGATAATTGAATAAATTCACCTTTACGTAACAGTATACACTGTCGTATTTTGATATTTTTGTCCATTTTGATTTTTTTTGATAATTGAAAAAATGCACTTTTACGTAATAGTATACACTGTCGTATTTTGAGTTTTTTGTCCATTTTTACTTTTTGTGATAATTGAATAAATTCACCTTTACGTAATAGTATACACTGTCGTATTTTGATTTTTTTGTCAATTTTTACTTTTTGTGATAATTGAATAAATTCACCTTTACGTAATAGTATACACTGTCGTATATTGAGTTTTTTGTCCATTTTAACTTTTTGTGATAATTGAATAAATTCACCTTTACGTAATAGTATACACTGTCGTATTTTGATATTTTTGTCCATTTTGAATTTTTGTGATAATTGAAAAAATGCACTTTTACGTAATAGTATACACTGTCGTATTTTGAGTTTTTTTGTCAATTTTTACTTTTTGTGATAATTGAATAAATTCACCTTTACGTAATAGTATACACTGTCGTATTTTGATATTTTTGTCCATTTTGAATTTTTGTGATAATTGAAAAAATGCACTTTTACGTAATAGTATACACTGTCGTATTTGGAGTTTTTTGTCCATTTTTACTTTTTGTGATAATTGAATAAATTCACCTTTACGTAATAGTATACACTGTCGTATTTTGATATTTTTGTCCATTTTGATTTTTTTGATAATAGAAAAAATGCACTTTTACGTAATAGTATACACTGTCGTATTTTGAGTTTTTTTGTCCATTTTTACTTTTTGTGATAATTGAATAAATTCACCTTTTCGTAACAGTATACACTCTCGTATTTTGATATTTTTGTCCATTTTGATTTTTTTTTATAATTGAAAATTTTTACTTTTACGTAATAGTATACACTGTCGTATTTTGAGTTTTTTGTCAATTTTTACTTTTTGTGATAATTGAATAAATTCACCTTTACGCAATAGTATACACTGTCGTATTTTGATATTTTTGTCCATTTTGAATTTTTGTGATAATTGAAAAAATGCACTTTTACGTAATAGTATACACTGTCGTATTTTGAGTTTTTTTGTCCATTTTTACTTTTTGTGATAATTGAATAAATTCACCTTTACGTAATAGTATACACTGTCGTATTTTGATATTTTTGTCCATTTTGATTTTTTTGATAATAGAAAAAATGCACTTTTACGTAATAGTATACACTGTCGTATTTTGATATTTTTGTCCATTTTGAATTTTTGTGATAATTGAAAAAATGCACTTTTACGTAATAGTATACACTGTCGTATTTTGAGTTTTTTGTCCATTTTTACTTTTTGTGATAATTGAATAAATTCACCTTTACGTAATAGTATACACTGTCGTATTTTGATATTTTTGTCCATTTTGAATTTTTGAGATAATTGAAAAAATGCACTTTTTTACGTAATAGTATACACTGTCGTATTGTGAGTTTTTTCTCCATTTTTACTTTTTGTGATAATTGAATAAATTCAGCTTTACATAATAGTATACACTGTCGTATTTTGATATTTTTGTCCATTTTGATTTTTTTTGAATATTGAAAAAATGCACTTTTACGTAATAGTATACACTGTCGTATTTTGGGGTTTTTGTCCATTTTTACTTTTTGTGATAATTGAATAAATTCACCTTTACGTAATAGTATACACTGTCGTATTTTGATATTTTTGTCCATTTTGATTTTTTTTATAATTGAAAATTTTTACTTTTACGTAATAGTATACACTGTCGTATTTTGAGTTTTTTGTCAATTTTTACTTTTTGTGATATTTGAATAAATTCACCTTTACGCAATAGTATACACTGTCGTATTTTGATATTTTTGTCCATTTTGAATTTTTGTGATAATTGAAAAAATGCACTTTTACGTAATAGTATACACTGTCGTATTTTGAGTTTTTTGTCAATTTTTACTTTTTGTGATAATTGAATAAATTCACCTTTACGTAATAGTATACACTGTCGTATTTTGATATTTTTGTCCATTTAGAATTTTTGTGATAATTGAAAAAATGCACTTTTACGTAATAGTATACACTGTCATATTTTGAGTTTTTTTGTCAATTTTTACTTTTTGTTATAATTGAATAAATTCACCTTTACGTAATAGTATACACTGTCGTATTTTGAGTTTTTTGTAAATTTTTACTTTTTGTGATAATTGAATAAATTCACCTTTACGTAATAGTATACACTGTCGTATTTTGATATTTTTGTCCATTTTGATTTTTTTTTATAATTGAAAATTTTTACTTTTACGTAATAGTATACACTGTCGTATTTTGAGTTTTTTTGTCAATTTTTACTTTTTGTGATAATTGAATAAATTCACCTTTACGTAATAGTATATACTGTCGTATTTTGATATTTTTGTCCATTTTGAATTTTTGTGATAATTGAAAAAATGCACTTTTACGTAATAGTATACACTGTCGTATTTTGAGTTTTTTTGTCAATTTTTACTTTTTGTGATAATTGAATAAATTCACCTTTACGTAATAGTATACACTGTCGTATTTTGATATTTTTGTCCATTTTAATTTTCTTTTATAATTGAAAATTTTTACTTTTACGTAATAGTATACACTGTCGTATTTTGGGTTTTTTGTCAATTTTTACTTTTTGTGATAATTGAATAAATTCACCTTTACGCAATAGTATACACTGTTGTATTTATATATCTTTGTCCATTTTGATTTTTTTGATAATAGAAAAAATGCACTTTTACGTAATAGTATACACTGTCGTATTTTGAGTTTTTTTGTCCATTTTTACTTTTTGTGATAATTGAATAAATTCACCTTTTCGTAACAGTATACACTGTCGTATTTTGATATTTTTTTCCATTTTGAATTTTTGTGATAATTGAAAAAATGCACTTTTACGTAATAGTATACACTGTCGTATTTTGAGTTTTTTCTCCATTTTTACTTTTTGTGATAATTGAATAAATTCACCTTTACATAATAGTATACACTGTCGTATTTTGACATTTTTGTCCATTTTGATTTTTTTTGATAATTGAAAAAATGCACTTTTACGTAATAGTACACAGTCGTATTTTGAGTTTTTTGTCCATTTTTACTTTTTGTGATAATTGAATAAATTCACCTTTACGTAATAGTATACACTGTCGTATTTTGATATTTTTGTCCATTTTGATTTTTTTTATAATTGAAAATTTTTACTTTTACGTAATAGTATACCGTGTCGTATTTTGAGTTTTTTTGTCAATTTTTACTTTTTGTGATAATTGAATAAATTCACCTTTACGTAATAGTATACACTGTCGTATTTTGATATTTTTGTCCATTTTGAATTTTTGTGATAATTGAAAAAATGCACTTTTACGTAATAGTATACACTGTCGTATTTTGAGTTTTTTTGTCAATTTTTACTTTTTGTGATAATTGAATAAATTCACCTTTACGTAATAGTATACACTGTCGTATTTTGATATTTTTGTCCATTTTAATTTTCTTTTATAATTGAATAAATTCACCTTTACGCAATAGTATACACTGTCGTATTTTGATATTTTTGTCCATTTTGAATTTTTGTGATAATTGAAAAAATGCACTTTTACGTAATAGTATACACTGTCGTATTTTGAGTTTTTTTGTCCATTTTTACTTTTTGTGATAATTGAATAAATTCACCTTTACGTAATAGTATACACTGTCGTATTTTGATATTTTTGTCCATTTTGATTTTTTTTGATAATTGAAAAAATGCACTTTTACGTAATAGTATACACTGTCGTATTTTGAGTTTTTTGTCAATTTTTACTTTTTGTGATAATTGAATAAATTCACCTTTACGCAATAGTATACACTGTCGTATTTTGATATTTTTGTCCATTTTGAATTTTTGTGATAATTGAAAAAATGCACTTTTACGTAATAGTATACACTGTCGTATTTTGAGTTTTTTTGTCAATTTTTACTTTTTGTGATAATTGAATAAATTCACCTTTACGTAATAGTATACACTGTCGTATTTTGATATTTTTGTCCATTTTTATTTTTTTTTATAATTGAAAAAATGCACTTTTACGTAATAGTATACACTGTCGTATTTTGAGTTTTTTGTCAATTTTTACTTTTTGTGATAATTGAATAAATTCACCTTTACGCAATAGTATACACTGTCGTATTTTGATATTTTTGTCCATTTTGATTTTTTTTGATAATTGAAAAAATGCACTTTTACGTAATAGTATACACTGTCGTATTTTGATTTTTTTGTCCATTTTTACTTTTTGTGATAATTGAATAAATTCACCTTTACGCAATAGTATACACTGTCGTATTTTGATATTTTTGTCCATTTTGAATTTTTGTGATAATTGAAAAAATGCACTTTTACGTAATAGTATACACTGTCGTATTTTGAGTTTTTTTGTCCATTTTTACTTTTTGTGATAATTGAATAAATTCAACTTTACGTAATAGTATACACTGTCGTATTTTGATATTTTTGTCCATTTTGATTTTTTTTGATAATTGAAAAAATGCACTTTTACGTAATAGTATACACTGTCGTATTTTGGGTTTTTTGTCCATTTTTACTTTTTGTGATAATTGAATAAATTCACCTTTACGTAATAGTATACACTGTCGTATTTTGATATTTTTGTCCATTTTGAATTTTTGTGATAATTGAAAAAATGCACTTTTACGTAATAGTATACACTGTCGTATTTTGAGTTTTTTGTCCATTTTTACTTTTTGTGATAATTGAATAAATTCACCTTTACGTAATAGTATACACTGTCGTATTTTGATATTTTTGTCCATTTTGAATTTTTGAGATAATTGAAAAAATGCACTTTTACGTAATAGTATACACTGTCGTATTGTGAGTTTTTTCTCCATTTTTACTTTTTGTGATAATTGAATAAATTCAGCTTTACGTAACAGTATACACTGTCGTATTTTGATATTTTTGTCCATTTTGATTTTTTTTTATAATTGAAAATTTTTACTTTTACGTAATAGTATACACTGTCATATTTTGAGTTTTTTTTGTCAATTTTTACTTTTTGTGATAATTGAATAAATTCACCTTTACGTAATAGTATACACTGTCGTATTTTGATATTTTTGTCCATTTTGATTTTTTTGATAATTGAAAAAATGCACTTTTACGTAATAGTATACACTGTCGTATTTTGAGTTTTTTTGTCCATTTTTACTTTTTGTGATAATTGAATAAATTCACCTTTACGTAACAGTATACACTGTCGTATTTTGATATTTTTGTCCATTTTGATTTTTTTTATAATTGAAAATTTTTACTTTTACGTAATAGTATACACTGTCGTATTTTGAGTTTTTTGTCAATTTTTACTTTTTGTGATATTTGAATAAATTCACCTTTACGCAATAGTATACACTGTCGTATTTTGATATTTTTGTCCATTTTGAATTTTTGTGATAATTGAAAAAAATGCACTTTTACGTAATAGTATACACTGTCGTATTTTGAGTTTTTTGTCAATTTTTACTTTTTGTGATAATTGAATAAATTCACCTTTACGTAATAGTATACACTGTCGTATTTTGATATTTTTGTCCATTTAGAATTTTTGTGATAATTGAAAAAATGCACTTTTACGTAATAGTATACACTGTCATATTTTGAGTTTTTTTGTCAATTTTTACTTTTTGTTATAATTGAATAAATTCACCTTTACGTAATAGTATACACTGTCGTATTTTGAGTTTTTTGTAAATTTTTACTTTTTGTGATAATTGAATAAATTCACCTTTACGTAATAGTATACACTGTCGTATTTTGATATTTTTGTCCATTTTGATTTTTTTTTATAATTGAAAATTTTTACTTTTACGTAATAGTATACACTGTCGTATTTTGAGTTTTTTTGTCAATTTTTACTTTTTGTGATAATTGAATAAATTCACCTTTACGTAATAGTATATACTGTCGTATTTTGATATTTTTGTCCATTTTGAATTTTTGTGATAATTGAAAAAATGCACTTTTACGTAATAGTATACACTGTCGTATTTTGAGTTTTTTTGTCAATTTTTACTTTTTGTGATAATTGAATAAATTCACCTTTACGTAATAGTATACACTGTCGTATTTTGATATTTTTGTCCATTTTAATTTTCTTTTATAATTGAAAATTTTTACTTTTACGTAATAGTATACACTGTCGTATTTTGGGTTTTTTGTCAATTTTTACTTTTTGTGATAATTGAATAAATTCACCTTTACGCAATAGTATACACTGTTGTATTTATATATCTTTGTCCATTTTGATTTTTTTGATAATAGAAAAAATGCACTTTTACGTAATAGTATACACTGTCGTATTTTGAGTTTTTTTGTCCATTTTTACTTTTTGTGATAATTGAATAAATTCACCTTTTCGTAACAGTATACACTGTCGTATTTTGATATTTTTTTCCATTTTGAATTTTTGTGATAATTGAAAAAATGCACTTTTACGTAATAGTATACACTGTCGTATTTTGAGTTTTTTCTCCATTTTTACTTTTTGTGATAATTGAATAAATTCACCTTTACATAATAGTATACACTGTCGTATTTTGACATTTTTGTCCATTTTGATTTTTTTTGATAATTGAAAAAATGCACTTTTACGTAATAGTACACAGTCGTATTTTGAGTTTTTTGTCCATTTTTACTTTTTGTGATAATTGAATAAATTCACCTTTACGTAATAGTATACACTGTCGTATTTTGATATTTTTGTCCATTTTGAATTTTTGAGATAATTGAAAAAATGCACTTTTACGTAATAGTATACACTGTCGTATTTTGAGTTTTTTTGTCCATTTTTACTTTTTGTGATAATTGAATAAATTCACCTTTACGTAATAGTATACACTGTCGTATTTTGATATTTTTGTCCATTTTGATTTTTTTTGATAATTGAAAAAATGCACTTTTACGTAATAGTATACACTGTCGTATTTTGAGTTTTTTGTCAATTTTTACTTTTTGTGATAATTGAATAAATTCACCTTTACGCAATAGTATACACTGTCGTATTTTGATATTTTTGTCCATTTTGAATTTTTGTGATAATTGAAAAAATGCACTTTTACGTAATAGTATACACTGTCGTATTTTGAGTTTTTTTGTCAATTTTTACTTTTTGTGATAATTGAATAAATTCACCTTTACGTAATAGTATACACTGTCGTATTTTGATATTTTTGTCCATTTTGAATTTTTGTGATAATTGAAAAAATGCACTTTTACGTAATAGTATACACTGTCGTATTTTGAGTTTTTTTGTCAATTTTTACTTTTTGTGATAATTGAATAAATTCACCTTTACGTAATAGTATACACTGTCGTATTTTGATATTTTTGTCCATTTTGATTTTTTTTGATAATTGAAAAAATGTACTTTTACGTAATAGTATACACTGTCGTATTTTGAGTTTTGTCAATTTTTACTTTTTGTGATAATTGAATAAATTCACCTTTACGTAATAGTATACACTGTCGTATTTTGATATTTTTGTCCATTTTGAATTTTTGTGATAATTGAAAAAATGCACTTTTACGTAATAGTATACACTGTCGTATTTTGAGTTTTTTGTCCATTTTTACTTTTTGTGATAATTGAATAAATTCACCTTTACGTAATAGTATACACTGTCGTATTTTGATATTTTTGTCCATTTAGAATTTTTGTGATAATTGAAAAAATGCACTTTTACGTAATAGTATACACTGTCGTATTTTGAGTTTTTTTGTCAATTTTTACTTTTTGTTATAATTGAATAAATTCACCTTTACGTAATAGTATACACTGTCGTATTTTGAGTTTTTTGTCAATTTTTACTTTTTGTGATAATTGAATAAATTCACCTTTACGCAATAGTATACACTGTCGTATTTTGATATTTTTGTCCATTTTGAATTTTTGTGATAATTGAAAAAATGCACTTTTACGTAATAGTATACACTGTCGTATTTTGAGTTTTTTTGTCAATTTTTACTTTTTGTGATAATTGAATAAATTCACCTTTACGTAATAGTATACACTGTCGTATTTTGATATTTTTGTCCATTTTGAATTTTTGTGATAATTGAAAAAATGCACTTTTACGTAATAGTATACACTGTCGTATTTTGAGTTTTTTTGTCAATTTTTACTTTTTGTGATAATTGAATAAATTCACCTTTACGTAATAGTATACACTGTCGTATTTTGATATTTTTGTCCATTTTGATTTTTTTTGATAATTGAAAAAATGTACTTTTACGTAATAGTATACACTGTCGTATTTTGAGTTTTGTCAATTTTTACTTTTTGTGATAATTGAATAAATTCACCTTTACGTAATAGTATACACTGTCGTATTTTGATATTTTTGTCCATTTTGAATTTTTGTGATAATTGAAAAAATGCACTTTTACGTAATAGTATACACTGTCGTATTTTGAGTTTTTTGTCAATTTTTACTTTTTGTGATAATTGAATAAATTCACCTTTACGTAATAGTATACACTGTCGTATTTTGATATTTTTGTCCATTTAGAATTTTTGTGATAATTGAAAAAATGCACTTTTACGTAATAGTATACACTGTCGTATTTTGAGTTTTTTTGTCAATTTTTACTTTTTGTTATAATTGAATAAATTCACCTTTACGTAATAGTATACACTGTCGTATTTTGAGTTTTTTGTCAATTTTTACTTTTTGTGATAATTGAATAAATTCACCTTTACGTAATAGTATACACTGTCGTATTTTGATATTTTTGTCCATTTTGATTTTTTTTTATAATTGAAAATTTTTACTTTTACGTAATAGTATACACTGTCGTATTTTGAGTTTTTTTGTCAATTTTTACTTTTTGTGATAATTGAATAAATTTACCTTTACGTAATAGTATATACTGTCGTATTTTGATATTTTTGTCCATTTTGAATTTTTGTGATAATTGAAAAAATGCACTTTTACGTAATAGTATACACTGTCGTATTTTGAGTTTTTTTGTCAATTTTTACTTTTTGTGATAATTGAATAAATTCACCTTTACGTAATAGTATACACTGTCGTATTTTGATATTTTTGTCCATTTTAATTTTCTTTTATAATTGAAAATTTTTACTTTTACGTAATAGTATACACTGTCGTATTTTGGGTTTTTTGTCAATTTTTACTTTTTGTGATAATTGAATAAATTCACCTTTACGCAATAGTATACACTGTTGTATTTATATATCTTTGTCCATTTTGATTTTTTTGATAATAGAAAAAATGCACTTTTACGTAATAGTATACACTGTCGTATTTTGAGTTTTTTTGTCCATTTTTACTTTTTGTGATAATTGAATAAATTCACCTTTTCGTAACAGTATACACTGTCGTATTTTGATATTTTTGTCCATTTTGATTTTTTTTTATAATTGAAAATTTTTACTTTTACGTAATAGTATACACTGTCGTATTTTGAGTTTTTTGTCAATTTTGACTTTTTGTGATAATTGAATAAATTCACCTTTACGCAATAGTATACACTGTCGTATTTTGATATTTTTTTCCATTTTGAATTTTTGTGATAATTGAAAAAATGCACTTTTACGTAATAGTATACACTGTCGTATTTTGAGTTTTTTCTCCATTTTTACTTTTTGTGATAATTGAATAAATTCACCTTTACATAATAGTATACACTGTCGTATTTTGACATTTTTGTCCATTTTGATTTTTTTTGATAATTGAAAAAATGCACTTTTACGTAATAGTACACAGTCGTATTTTGAGTTTTTTGTCCATTTTTACTTTTTGTGATAATTGAATAAATTCACCTTTACGTAATAGTATACACTGTCGTATTTTGATATTTTTGTCCATTTTGAATTTTTGAGATAATTGAAAAAATGCACTTTTACGTAATAGTATACACTGTCGTATTTTGAGTTTTTTTGTCCATTTTTACTTTTTGTGATAATTGAATAAATTCACCTTTACGTAATAGTATACACTGTCGTATTTTGATATTTTTGTCCATTTTGATTTTTTTTGATAATTGAAAAAATGCACTTACGTAATAGTATACACTGTCGTATTTTGAGTTTTTTGTCAATTTTTACTTTTTGTGATAATTGAATAAATTCACCTTTACGCAATAGTATACACTGTCGTATTTTGATATTTTTGTCCATTTTGAATTTTTGTGATAATTGAAAAAAATGCACTTTTACGTAATAGTATACACTGTCGTATTTTGAGTTTTTTTGTCAATTTTTACTTTTTGTGATAATTGAATAAATTCACCTTTACGTAATAGTATACACTGTCGTATTTTGATATTTTTGTCCATTTTGAATTTTTGTGATAATTGAAAAAATGCACTTTTACGTAATAGTATACACTGTCGTATTTTGAGTTTTTTTGTCAATTTTTACTTTTTGTGATAATTGAATAAATTCACCTTTACGTAATAGTATACACTGTCGTATTTTGATATTTTTGTCCATTTTGATTTTTTTTTATAATTGAAAAAATGTACTTTTACGTAATAGTATACACTGTCGTATTTTGAGTTTTTTGTCAATTTTTACTTTTTGTGATAATTGAATAAATTCACCTTTACGTAATAGTATACACTGTCGTATTTTGATATTTTTGTCCATTTTGAATTTTTGTGATAATTGAAAAAATGCACTTTTACGTAATAGTATACACTGTCGTATTTTGAGTTTTTTGTCAATTTTTACTTTTTGTGATAATTGAATAAATTCACCTTTACGTAATAGTATACACTGTCGTATTTTGATATTTTTGTCCATTTTGATTTTTTTTGATAATTGAAAAAATGCACTTTTACGTAATAGTATACACTGTCGTATTTTGAGTTTTTTTGTCCATTTTTACTTTTTGTGATAAATGAAAAAATGCACTTTTACGTAATAGTATACACTGTCGTATTTTGAGTTTTTTGTCCATTTTGAATTTTTGTGATAATTGAATAAATTCACCTTTACGTAATAGTATACACTGTCGTATTTTGATATTTTTGTCCATTTTGAATTTTTGTGATAATTGAAAAAAATGCACTTTTACGTAATAGTATACACTGTCATATTTTGAGTTTTTTCTCCATTTTTAGTTTTTGTGATAATTGAATAAATTCAGCTTTACATAATAGTATACACTGTCATATTTTGATATTTTTGTCCATTTTGATTTTTTTTGATAATTGAAAAAATGTACTTTTACGTAATAGTATACACTGTCGTATTTTGAGTTTTGTCAATTTTTACTTTTTGTGATAATTGAATAAATTCACCTTTACGTAATAGTATACACTGTCGTATTTTGATATTTTTGTCCATTTTGAATTTTTGTGATAATTGAAAAAATGCACTTTTACGTAATAGTATACACTGTCGTATTTTGAGTTTTTTGTCAATTTTTACTTTTTGTGATAATTGAATAAATTCACCTTTACGTAATAGTATACACTGTCGTATTTTGATATTTTTGTCCATTTAGAATTTTTGTGATAATTGAAAAAATGCACTTTTACGTAATAGTATACACTGTCGTATTTTGAGTTTTTTTGTCAATTTTTACTTTTTGTTATAATTGAATAAATTCACCTTTACGTAATAGTATACACTGTCGTATTTTGAGTTTTTTGTCAATTTTTACTTTTTGTGATAATTGAATAAATTCACCTTTACGTAATAGTATACACTGTCGTATTTTGATATTTTTGTCCATTTTGATTTTTTTTTATAATTGAAAATTTTTACTTTTACGTAATAGTATACACTGTCGTATTTTGAGTTTTTTTGTCAATTTTTACTTTTTGTGATAATTGAATAAATTCACCTTTACGTAATAGTATATACTGTCGTATTTTGATATTTTTGTCCATTTTGAATTTTTGTGATAATTGAAAAAATGCACTTTTACGTAATAGTATACACTGTCGTATTTTGAGTTTTTTTGTCAATTTTTACTTTTTGTGATAATTGAATAAATTCACCTTTACGTAATAGTATACACTGTCGTATTTTGATATTTTTGTCCATTTTAATTTTCTTTTATAATTGAAAATTTTTACTTTTACGTAATAGTATACACTGTCGTATTTTGGGTTTTTTGTCAATTTTTACTTTTTGTGATAATTGAATAAATTCACCTTTACGCAATAGTATACACTGTTGTATTTATATATCTTTGTCCATTTTGATTTTTTTGATAATAGAAAAAATGCACTTTTACGTAATAGTATACACTGTCGTATTTTGAGTTTTTTTGTCCATTTTTACTTTTTGTGATAATTGAATAAATTCACCTTTTCGTAACAGTATACACTGTCGTATTTTGATATTTTTGTCCATTTTGATTTTTTTTTATAATTGAAAATTTTTACTTTTACGTAATAGTATACACTGTCGTATTTTGAGTTTTTTGTCAATTTTGACTTTTTGTGATAATTGAATAAATTCACCTTTACACAATAGTATACACTGTCGTATTTTGATATTTTTTTCCATTTTGAATTTTTGTGATAATTGAAAAAATGCACTTTTACGTAATAGTATACACTGTCGTATTTTGAGTTTTTTCTCCATTTTTACTTTTTGTGATAATTGAATAAATTCACCTTTACATAATAGTATACACTGTCGTATTTTGACATTTTTGTCCATTTTGATTTTTTTTGATAATTGAAAAAATGCACTTTTACGTAATAGTACACAGTCGTATTTTGAGTTTTTTGTCCATTTTTACTTTTTGTGATAATTGAATAAATTCACCTTTACGTAATAGTATACACTGTCGTATTTTGATATTTTTGTCCATTTTGAATTTTTGAGATAATTGAAAAAATGCACTTTTACGTAATAGTATACACTGTCGTATTTTGAGTTTTTTTGTCCATTTTTACTTTTTGTGATAATTGAATAAATTCACCTTTACGTAATAGTATACACTGTCGTATTTTGATATTTTTGTCCATTTTGATTTTTTTTGATAATTGAAAATTTTTACTTTTACGTAATAGTATACACTGTCGTATTTTGAGTTTTTTGTCAATTTTGACTTTTTGTGATAATTGAATAAATTCACCTTTACGCAATAGTATACACTGTCGTATTTTGATATTTTTTTCCATTTTGAATTTTTGTGATAATTGAAAAAATGCACTTTTACGTAATAGTATACACTGTCGTATTTTGAGTTTTTTCTCCATTTTTACTTTTTGTGATAATTGAATAAATTCACCTTTACATAATAGTATACACTGTCGTATTTTGACATTTTTGTCCATTTTGATTTTTTTTGATAATTGAAAAAATGCACTTTTACGTAATAGTACACAGTCGTATTTTGAGTTTTTTGTCGATTTTTACTTTTTGTGATAATTGAATAAATTCACCTTTACGTAATAGTATACACTGTCGTATTTTGATATTTTTGTCCATTTTGAATTTTTGAGATAATTGAAAAAATGCACTTTTACGTAATAGTATACACTGTCGTATTTTGAGTTTTTTTGTCCATTTTTACTTTTTGTGATAATTGAATAAATTCACCTTTACGTAATAGTATACACTGTCGTATTTTGATATTTTTGTCCATTTTGATTTTTTTTGATAATTGAAAAAATGCACTTACGTAATAGTATACACTGTCGTATTTTGAGTTTTTTGTCAATTTTTACTTTTTGTGATAATTGAATAAATTCACCTTTACGCAATAGTATACACTGTCGTATTTTGATATTTTTGTCCATTTTGAATTTTTGTGATAATTGAAAAAAATGCACTTTTACGTAATAGTATACACTGTCGTATTTTGAGTTTTTTTGTCAATTTTTACTTTTTGTGATAATTGAATAAATTCACCTTTACGTAATAGTATACACTGTCGTATTTTGATATTTTTGTCCATTTTGAATTTTTGTGATAATTGAAAAAATGCACTTTTACGTAATAGTATACACTGTCGTATTTTGAGTTTTTTTGTCAATTTTTACTTTTTGTGATAATTGAATAAATTCACCTTTACGTAATAGTATACACTGTCGTATTTTGATATTTTTGTCCATTTTGATTTTTTTTTATAATTGAAAAAATGTACTTTTACGTAATAGTATACACTGTCGTATTTTGAGTTTTTTGTCAATTTTTACTTTTTGTGATAATTGAATAAATTCACCTTTACGTAATAGTATACACTGTCGTATTTTGATATTTTTGTCCATTTTGAATTTTTGTGATAATTGAAAAAATGCACTTTTACGTAATAGTATACACTGTCGTATTTTGAGTTTTTTGTCAATTTTTACTTTTTGTGATAATTGAATAAATTCACCTTTACGTAATAGTATACACTGTCGTATTTTGATATTTTTGTCCATTTTGATTTTTTTTGATAATTGAAAAAATGCACTTTTACGTAATAGTATACACTGTCGTATTTTGAGTTTTTTTGTCCATTTTTACTTTTTGTGATAAATGAAAAAATGCACTTTTACGTAATAGTATACACTGTCGTATTTTGAGTTTTTTGTCCATTTTGAATTTTTGTGATAATTGAATAAATTCACCTTTACGTAATAGTATACACTGTCGTATTTTGATATTTTTGTCCATTTTGAATTTTTGTGATAATTGAAAAAAATGCACTTTTACGTAATAGTATACACTGTCATATTTTGAGTTTTTTCTCCATTTTTAGTTTTTGTGATAATTGAATAAATTCAGCTTTACATAATAGTATACACTGTCATATTTTGATATTTTTGTCCATTTTGATTTTTTTTGATAATTGAAAAAATGTACTTTTACGTAATAGTATACACTGTCGTATTTTGAGTTTTGTCAATTTTTACTTTTTGTGATAATTGAATAAATTCACCTTTACGTAATAGTATACACTGTCGTATTTTGATATTTTTGTCCATTTTGAATTTTTGTGATAATTGAAAAAATGCACTTTTACGTAATAGTATACACTGTCGTATTTTGAGTTTTTTGTCAATTTTTACTTTTTGTGATAATTGAATAAATTCACCTTTACGTAATAGTATACACTGTCGTATTTTGATATTTTTGTCCATTTAGAATTTTTGTGATAATTGAAAAAATGCACTTTTACGTAATAGTATACACTGTCGTATTTTGAGTTTTTTTGTCAATTTTTACTTTTTGTTATAATTGAATAAATTCACCTTTACGTAATAGTATACACTGTCGTATTTTGAGTTTTTTGTCAATTTTTACATTTTGTGATAATTGAATAAATTCACCTTTACGTAATAGTATACACTGTCGTATTTTGATATTTTTGTCCATTTTGATTTTTTTTTATAATTGAAAATTTTTACTTTTACGTAATAGTATACACTGTCGTATTTTGAGTTTTTTTGTCAATTTTTACTTTTTGTGATAATTGAATAAATTCACCTTTACGTAATAGTATATACTGTCGTATTTTGATATTTTTGTCCATTTTGAATTTTTGTGATAATTGAAAAAAATGCACTTTTACGTAATAGTATACACTGTCATATTTTGAGTTTTTTCTCCATTTTTAGTTTTTGTGATAATTGAATAAATTCAGCTTTACATAATAGTATACACTGTCATATTTTGATATTTTTGTCCATTTTGATTTTTTTTGATAATTGAAAAAATGTACTTTTACGTAATAGTATACACTGTCGTATTTTGAGTTTTGTCAATTTTTACTTTTTGTGATAATTGAATAAATTCACCTTTACGTAATAGTATACACTGTCGTATTTTGATATTTTTGTCCATTTTGAATTTTTGTGATAATTGAAAAAATGCACTTTTACGTAATAGTATACACTGTCGTATTTTGAGTTTTTTGTCAATTTTTACTTTTTGTGATAATTGAATAAATTCACCTTTACGTAATAGTATACACTGTCGTATTTTGATATTTTTGTCCATTTAGAATTTTTGTGATAATTGAAAAAATGCACTTTTACGTAATAGTATACACTGTCGTATTTTGAGTTTTTTTGTCAATTTTTACTTTTTGTTATAATTGAATAAATTCACCTTTACGTAATAGTATACACTGTCGTATTTTGAGTTTTTTGTCAATTTTTACTTTTTGTGATAATTGAATAAATTCACCTTTACGTAATAGTATACACTGTCGTATTTTGATATTTTTGTCCATTTTGATTTTTTTTTATAATTGAAAATTTTTACTTTTACGTAATAGTATACACTGTCGTATTTTGAGTTTTTTTGTCAATTTTTACTTTTTGTGATAATTGAATAAATTCACCTTTACGTAATAGTATATACTGTCGTATTTTGATATTTTTGTCCATTTTGAATTTTTGTGATAATTGAAAAAATGCACTTTTACGTAATAGTATACACTGTCGTATTTTGAGTTTTTTTGTCAATTTTTACTTTTTGTGATAATTGAATAAATTCACCTTTACGTAATAGTATACACTGTCGTATTTTGATATTTTTGTCCATTTTAATTTTCTTTTATAATTGAAAATTTTTACTTTTACGTAATAGTATACACTGTCGTATTTTGGGTTTTTTGTCAATTTTTACTTTTTGTGATAATTGAATAAATTCACCTTTACGCAATAGTATACACTGTTGTATTTATATATCTTTGTCCATTTTGATTTTTTTGATAATAGAAAAAATGCACTTTTACGTAATAGTATACACTGTCGTATTTTGAGTTTTTTTGTCCATTTTTACTTTTTGTGATAATTGAATAAATTCACCTTTTCGTAACAGTATACACTGTCGTATTTTGATATTTTTGTCCATTTTGATTTTTTTTTATAATTGAAAATTTTTACTTTTACGTAATAGTATACACTGTCGTATTTTGAGTTTTTTGTCAATTTTGACTTTTTGTGATAATTGAATAAATTCACCTTTACACAATAGTATACACTGTCGTATTTTGATATTTTTTTCCATTTTGAATTTTTGTGATAATTGAAAAAATGCACTTTTACGTAATAGTATACACTGTCGTATTTTGAGTTTTTTCTCCATTTTTACTTTTTGTGATAATTGAATAAATTCACCTTTACATAATAGTATACACTGTCGTATTTTGACATTTTTGTCCATTTTGATTTTTTTTGATAATTGAAAAAATGCACTTTTACGTAATAGTACACAGTCGTATTTTGAGTTTTTTGTCCATTTTTACTTTTTGTGATAATTGAATAAATTCACCTTTACGTAATAGTATACACTGTCGTATTTTGATATTTTTGTCCATTTTGAATTTTTGAGATAATTGAAAAAATGCACTTTTACGTAATAGTATACACTGTCGTATTTTGAGTTTTTTTGTCCATTTTTACTTTTTGTGATAATTGAATAAATTCACCTTTACGTAATAGTATACACTGTCGTATTTTGATATTTTTGTCCATTTTGATTTTTTTTGATAATTGAAAAAATGCACTTACGTAATAGTATACACTGTCGTATTTTGAGTTTTTTGTCAATTTTTACTTTTTGTGATAATTGAATAAATTCACCTTTACGCAATAGTATACACTGTCGTATTTTGATATTTTTGTCCATTTTGAATTTTTGTGATAATTGAAAAAAATGCACTTTTACGTAATAGTATACACTGTCGTATTTTGAGTTTTTTTGTCAATTTTTACTTTTTGTGATAATTGAATAAATTCACCTTTACGTAATAGTATACACTGTCGTATTTTGATATTTTTGTCCATTTTGAATTTTTGTGATAATTGAAAAAATGCACTTTTACGTAATAGTATACACTGTCGTATTTTGAGTTTTTTTGTCAATTTTTACTTTTTGTGATAATTGAATAAATTCACCTTTACGTAATAGTATACACTGTCGTATTTTGATATTTTTGTCCATTTTGATTTTTTTTTATAATTGAAAAAATGTACTTTTACGTAATAGTATACACTGTCGTATTTTGAGTTTTTTGTCAATTTTTACTTTTTGTGATAATTGAATAAATTCACCTTTACGTAATAGTATACACTGTCGTATTTTGATATTTTTGTCCATTTTGAATTTTTGTGATAATTGAAAAAATGCACTTTTACGTAATAGTATACACTGTCGTATTTTGAGTTTTTTTGTCAATTTTTACTTTTTGTGATAATTGAATAAATTCACCTTTACGTAATAGTATACACTGTCGTATTTTGATATTTTTGTCCATTTTGATTTTTTTTGATAATTGAAAAAATGCACTTTTACGTAATAGTATACACTGTCGTATTTTGAGTTTTTTTGTCCATTTTTACTTTTTGTGATAAATGAAAAAATGCACTTTTACGTAATAGTATACACTGTCGTATTTTGAGTTTTTTGTCCATTTTGAATTTTTGTGATAATTGAATAAATTCACCTTTACGTAATAGTATACACTGTCGTATTTTGATATTTTTGTCCATTTTGAATTTTTGTGATAATTGAAAAAAATGCACTTTTACGTAATAGTATACACTGTCATATTTTGAGTTTTTTCTCCATTTTTAGTTTTTGTGATAATTGAATAAATTCAGCTTTACATAATAGTATACACTGTCATATTTTGATATTTTTGTCCATTTTGATTTTTTTTGATAATTGAAAAAATGCACTTTTACGTAATAGTATACACTGTCGTATTTTGAGTTTTTTTGTCCATTTTTACTTTTTGTGATAATTGAATAAATTCACCTTTATGTAATAGTATACACTGTCGTATTTTGATATTTTTGTCCATTTTGATTTTTTTTGATAATTGAAAAAATGCACTTTTATGTAATAGTATACACTGTCGTATTTTGAGTTTTTTTGTCCATTTTTACTTTTTGTGATAATTGAATAAATTCACCTTTACGTAATAGTATACACTGTCGTATTTTGATATTTTTGTCCATTTTGAATTTTTGTGATAATTGAAAAAATGCACTTTTACGTAATAGTATACACTGTCGTATTTTGAGTTTTTTTGTCCATTTTTACTTTTTGTGATAATTGAATAAATTCACCTTTACGTAATAGTATACACTGTCGTATTTTGATATTTTTGTCCATTTTGAATTTTTGTGATAATTTAAAAAAATGCACTTTTACGTAATAGTATACACTGTCATATTTTGAGTTTTTTCTCCATTTTTAGTTTTTGTGATAATTGAATAAATTCAGCTTTACATAATAGTATACACTGTCATATTTTGATATTTTTGTCCATTTTGATTTTTTTTGATAATTGAAAAAATGCACTTTTACGTAATAGTATACACTGTCGTATTTTGAGTTTTTTTGTCCATTTTTACTTTTTGTGATAATTGAATAAATTCACCTTTACGCAACAGTATACACTGTCGTATTTTGATATTTTTTTCCATTTTGAATTTTTGTGATAATTGAAAAAATGCACTTTTACGTAATAGTATACACTGTCGTATTTTGAGTTTTTTCTCCATTTTTACTTTTTGTGATAATTGAATAAATTCACCTTTACATAATAGTATACACTGTCGTATTTTGACATTTTTGTCCATTTTGATTTTTTTTGATAATTGAAAAAATGCACTTTTACTTAATAGTATACACTGTCGTATTTTGAGTTTTTTGTCCATTTTTACTTTTTGTGATAATTGAATAAATTCACCTTTACGTAATAGTATACACTGTCGTATTTTGATATTTTTGTCCATTTTGATTTTTTTTTATAATTGAAAATTTTTACTTTTACGTAATAGTATACACTGTCGTATTTTGAGTTTTTTGTCAATTTTTACTTTTTGTGATAATTGAATAAATTCACCTTTACGCAATAGTATACACTGTCGTATTTTGAGTTTTTTGTCCATTTTTACTTTTTGTGATAATTGAATAAATTCACCTTTACGTAATAGTATACACTGTCGTATTTTGATATTTTTGTCCATTTTGAATTTTTTTGATAATTGAAAAAATGCACTTTTACGTAATAGTATACACTGTCGTATTTTGAGTTTTTTTGTCCATTTTTACTTTTTGTGATAATTGAATAAATTCACCTTTACGCAATAGTATACACTGTCGTATTTTGAGTTTTTTGTCCATTTTTACTTTTTGTGATAATTGAATAAATTCACCTTTATGTAATAGTATACACTGTCGTATTTTGATATTTTTGTCCATTTTGATTTTTTTTGATAATTGAAAAAATGCACTTTTATGTAATAGTATACACTGTCGTATTTTGAGTTTTTTTGTCCATTTTTACTTTTTGTGATAATTGAATAAATTCACCTTTACGTAATAGTATACACTGTCGTATTTTGATATTTTTGTCCATTTTGAATTTTTGTGATAATTGAAAAAATGCACTTTTACGTAATAGTATACACTGTCGTATTTTGAGTTTTTTTGTCCATTTTTACTTTTTGTGATAATTGAATAAATTCACCTTTACGTAATAGTATACACTGTCGTATTTTGATATTTTTGTCCATTTTGATTTTTTTTGATAATTGAAAAAATGCACTTTTACGTAATAGTATACACTGTCGTATTTTGAGTTTTTTGTCAATTTTTACTTTTTGTGATAATTGAATAAATTCACCTTTACGCAATAGTATACACTGTCGTATTTTGAGTTTTTTGTCCATTTTTACTTTTTGTGATAATTGAATAAATTCACCTTTACATAATAGTATACACTGTCGTATTTTGATATTTTTGTCCATTTTGAATTTTTGTGATAATTGAAAAAATGCACTTTTACGTAATAGTATACACTGTCGTATTTTGAGTTTTTTGTCCATTTTGAATTTTTGTGATAATTGAATAAATTCACCTTTACGTAATAGTATACACTGTCGTATTTTGATATTTTTGTCCATTTTGAATTTTTGTGATAATTGAAAAAAATGCACTTTTACGTAATAGTATACACTGTCATATTTTGAGTTTTTTCTCCATTTTTAGTTTTTGTGATAATTGAATAAATTCAGCTTTACATAATAGTATACACTGTCATATTTTGATATTTTTGTCCATTTTGATTTTTTTTGATAATTGAAAAAATGCACTTTTACGTAATAGTATACACTGTCGTATTTTGAGTTTTTTTGTCCATTTTTACTTTTTGTGATAATTGAATAAATTCACCTTTACGCAACAGTATACACTGTTGTATTTTGATATTTTTTTCCATTTTGAATTTTTGTGATAATTGAAAAAATGCACTTTTACGTAATAGTATACACTGTCGTATTTTGAGTTTTTTCTCCATTTTTACTTTTTGTGATAATTGAATAAATTCACCTTTACATAATAGTATACACTGTCGTATTTTGACATTTTTGTCCATTTTGATTTTTTTTGATAATTGAAAAAATGCACTTCCCTATCTCGAGGGAACTTCGAGCTGCGTCGAAACGCTAGGGGACGCCTCTGCGTGCCATGTCATGAAGCACTTGTGTAATCAGTCCAATAGCGGGACGATACGTCACGGGCGGGTGACGTCATCGACCAGGAAGCTATAAAGCATGCCCGGACCAAACAGTCACTAGCTTCTGTGTCTTCACAAGCGCTCTGTGTGAATTGTATGTCCATTTATTGTGTGTGTGTTCAAAAAAGAAAGAAAGAAAGAAATATGGCAAGTCAGTATAGGTGTTGTGTTCCTCCCTGTGGGGATACACACGTCCTAATGTGTGATGTGTTTGGGGTTCGAGCATGCCCAGTCAGCTCTCGAGGGGGTCGGCTGCGAGCATTGCGAGAGACTCCCAATGCGCATATTAAGATCACGCCGGGCACTCTTCGAGGAGAGTGCTTTGGCTCGCGGTCCTCAGGGCTCGGGTCCCGCTGTTGCCGAGGCGCAGCGAAGGCTCGCGTCCTGGGGATCGCAGTTGGATCTAGTGGCGGGGTTAGAGACGGGTGATCCCCTATCTCTGCCTTTACCCGCTGGATCTCATGCCTCAGTTAGCGAGCTGGAAGCACGCTCTGCGGTTTTCTTCCGCTCGCGCTGAGGCACAAGCGCAGCAGCACTCCAGCTCCGAGGAACTGGATGTTGTTAGCGCTGATGATGATCTGCCAAAAGAAAACGACACACACACACTCATAAAAAGAGGTGCTATTGGTGTAACTCGCGCTGTGTCCAGGTTAAGTTTAGACTGGCCGGCCGAGTGTCAAGAAGTTCGCCAAAAAATAAATAAATATATAAATAAAATAAGAAAGAGAAAGAACAATATAATGGCGAGCAGACAGTATGTTTGAGATTACGAGGGGCTGAATCTAGTGGCTCGGATCTCGCGTTTGCCGAGGCAGCGTGTAGATCACGGGTCTACAATATAGATTCTATGACTCGATCGCGGATCTCGCGCTTGCCGAGGCAGCGTGTAGATTACGGGGTTGAGTTTAGTGGCTCAGATCGCGTGTTTGCCGAGGCATCGCGTAGATTATGGGTCTGCATCTATCATTCAGAAAGGGCGACGATGTCTCGCGGGGAAGAGACGCTTGCGAGCTATCTCTCCCCCGAGTCCACATCGTCACACAGCCCCACAGCTGCCCACAACAAGCCGGTAAAAAAAAAAAAAAAAAAAGTCGGCTTTGGGGGTAGGGCATATTCGGCAGCAGATCAGGCGGCCGCCGGTTTGTATACGGCGGTTGCCCTGCAAGCATATAAAACAAGCAGACCTGCTGGGGGATATTGATATTGAGATGTGAAATATAAAAATATATATATATATAATAAATAAATAAATAAATCAAAATGTCCCTCTGGGGCTGTCGGGCGGGGCAGCCTCAGCCGAGTACATCCTTTCTCAAACCTACACCGAGCAAAACAAAGAGAGAGCGTGGCCGCTCGGGGCCCCCCCCCCCCCCCGCAGAGAGATCGGGGATCCGGGCGACGCGCTCAGCCGGGACCTTCCCGTGGTAGGGCGGATCTGAGGGCCGTCCTTACTGCTAGGAAGGCCTCGGCTAAGTGTCCTGACGTCAGAGGCGCAGGACTTCCGATGGCAGTCCCCTCCGGGAGAGTGCGGCTCGCCGAGGCGCCCGCTCTTTCCCGGTGCCATCGGGGGGGGCCGGTCTGCCAACCCTGCCACCGTTGGTGCTTCAGGGCGCGGCGGTCCCCGGCGAACATATATCTCCTTGTCCGCCCGGAAACGTAGCGGCTTGGGGATGTTCGCGCCCTCTCGTGAGGGCCCCGGGGCGGTCAGTTCGGTTGCTACCTGCCGGTTATCCGTTACAGGACACCGGGCTGACCACCCAGGAAAATCCAGAGACCAGCCTCGAGAGGCTGGTTCCCTTAGTAGATTTTCTGGCAGCGTGGAAACTTCTGCCGAATATCTCAGAATGGGTCCTGCTCACATTATAAAAAGGGTTCGGGTCACACCCACCCGTGTTCAGCAGGGTTACTCCTACGGTAGTAACCCCCGAGCAGCCTCTGGTCATGGAACGAGAGGTACAGACTCTTCTGCGAAAAGAGGCTATACACGGGTCCCTCCCCTCTGCAGAGAGTCGGGCTTTTACAGCCGGTACTTCATAGTTCCAAAGAAGGATGGAGGGTTAAGGCCTATTTTTAGATCTGCATCAGCTAAACAAAATGCTCACGATAAAACAGATCGTGTGTCACGTCAGGTCCGAGGACTGGTGTGTCACAATAGACCTAAAAAATTTATACTTCCACATCTCCATCCTTCCGCAGCACAGACAGGTCTTCAGGTTTGCTTTTGGGGGCGAAGCTTACCAGTATTGAGTGCTGCCATTCGGCCTAGCTTAATCACCCCACACTTTCACCAAGTGCGTGAATGCAGCTCTGGCTCAGGTGCGACTCCAGGGCATTTGCGTGCTCAACTATATCGACGATTGGCTGATGTTAGCATAGTCGAAACAGTGGGCGTTCAGCATTGAGATGCTGTTCTCGCCCATATGAGAGTGTTGGGGCTAAGGTTGAACGGAAAGAAATGTGTGCTGGCACCTATAAGCTGCAGAGTACTACTTTTCTGGCGGTAGTCTGGGACACGAAAATAATGTTGGCTCGGCTATCCCCTCCCAGGATAAAAACGATCCTGGATACCGTGAACCAGATAAAGCTAGGTCAGTCACTCACTGTGAAACACTTTCAGAGAGTGTTAGGGCTGATGACAGCAGCGTCCAACGGGGTACCTTTTGGCCTGCGGTACATGAGACCCTTACAGTGGTGGCTCAGGACCAAGGGGTTCTCCCTGAGGGGAAACCCTTTTTCGCTTGATCAAGGTCACGCGGCGCTGCCTACGTGCCTTAGTGAAGTGAAAAGATCCTTGGTTCCTGTCCCAAGGTCCAGTTCTGGGGGCTCCTTGTCGTCGCGTAACGCTAACGACGGATGCCTCCCTAACTGGCTGGGGAGCGGTCATGAGTGGCCGCTCGGCCCAAGGTCTGAGCTGCCGTCAGCTCTCCTGGCACATAAACCAGCTGGAGCTGATGGCTGTGTTTCAATCATATAAAATCAAACACTTCCTCTCAGACCTGCGGGGCCGCCATGTGTTAGTTCGGTCAGACAACACTTCGGTGGTCTCGTATATAAATCACCAGGGGGGGTTGAGATTGCGTCGGGTGTGGAAGCTGACGCGTCATATGCTAACATGGGCCCACGGCAAGATGCTCTCGCTCAGGGCGATGTACATCCCGGGGGTCCTGTATGTAGCGGCAGACTCCCTGTCGAGGCAGGGAGTGATGCCGGGAGAATGGAGACTCCACCCGAGGTGGTGGAGGAGCTGTGGATCCGCTTTGGGCGAGCCCAGGTGGATCTGTTTGCGTCTCGAGAGACGACACACTGTCCAGCATATTTCTCCCTCACGCATCCAGCCCTGCTGGGGCTGGACGCAATGGTACAGACGTGGCCGAGGCTGCGTCTGTACGCCTCCCCCCCTCTGGCATTGCTCCCAGGAGTGCTGGAGAGCGTCCACCGGGACGGGGTTCAGCTTTTATTGGTAGCCCCGCTCTGGCCGGGCCAAGTATGGCTCGCCGACATTATGTCTCTCCTAGAAGGTCCTCCCTGGAAAATCCCAGTCAGGAGAGATCTTCTTTCGCAGGCCGGGGGGGTCAGTACTGCACCCGCGCCCGGAACTGTGGAAACGGTGGGCTTGGCCCCTGAGGGGGCCCAGTTCATAAACACGGGTCTATCTACTGAGGTGATAGAGACCATGTTGCACTCCAGAGCACCATCCACAAGGAGACTTTACGCACTCAAATGGAGAGTTTTTGTCGCCTGGTGTACGCACCAGGCTTTGGACCCTGTTAACTGCCCGTTCGGTTCAGTTCTTGAGTTCCTACAAGAAAAATTCTCCGCAGGGTTATCTCCGTCAACACTGAAAGTATACGTGTCGGCGATATCTGCTTATCATATTCCATTAGATAATGCATCATTGGGGAAACACCCTTGGGTCATGCGTTTCCTTCGTGGTACTTTGAGGCGCAGACCTGCGGCACGCTCGAGGGTGCCTACTTAGGCAGTGGCACCCTCTTGTCTGGAGTTTGCACCAGGAATGGTAAAAGCATTTCTCTTCCCGAGGGAAGGATATGCTCCCAAGGTCCCGACTAATGTGCCGGGACCACTAATGCTGCAGGCTTTCTGTCCGCCTCCGTTCACTAGTCAAGACCAAGAGAAGCTAAATCTGCTATGTCCGGTCAGGGCCCTAGATGCATATGTCCACAGGGCTGCCCTGTGGCGAAACTCAGAACAGTTGTTTGTGTGTTTTTGGGTCCCCGACTAAGGGAAAACCGGGTTCAAAGCAGATGCTTAGCAAGTGGATAGTCGAGGCTATTTCGCTCGCTTATGAGTCGGCCGGACATCCTTCACCAATGAGGGTCCGCGCCCACTCCACTAGGAGTATGGCTGCCTCTATGGCTCTTATTTCGGGAGTTTCATTGTCAGAGGTATGTGATGCGGCCTCTCCGCATACATTTGTGAGGTTTTACAATCTAGATGTAGCCTCTACACCGGGGTCCCGGGTGTTTCTGGGTTGATTCACACATACAGACATTTGGGACTCTGGCGGCGTGGGTATTGAGGTCCCCTAGCGTTTCGACGCAGCTCGAAGTTCCCTCGAGATAGGGAACGTCTCAGGTTACGTATGTAACCATGGTTCCCTGAGAGGGAACGAGACGCTGCGTCGAGATGCCATACTCCCGGCATGCCTGTGATCGATTTGTTCGACTTTTCCAGAAGCTAGTGACTGTTTGGTCCGGGCATGCTTTATAGCTTCCTGGTCGATGACGTCACCCGCCCGTGACGTATCGTCCCGCTATTGGACTGATTACACAAGTGCTTCATGACATGGCACGCAGAGGCGTCCCCTAGCGTTTCGACGCAGCGTCTCGTTCCCTCTCAGGGAACCATGGTTACATACGTAACCTGAGACGTTTTACTTAATAGTATACACTGTCGTATTTTGAGTTTTTTGTCCATTTTTACTTTTTGTGATAATTGAATAAATTCACCTTTACGTAATAGTATACACTGTCGTATTTTGATATTTTTGTCCATTTTGATTTTTTTTTATAATTGAAAATTTTTACTTTTACGTAATAGTATACACTGTCGTATTTTGAGTTTTTTGTCAATTTTTACTTTTTGTGATAATTGAATAAATTCACCTTTACGCAATAGTATACACTGTCGTATTTTGAGTTTTTTGTCCATTTTTACTTTTTGTGATAATTGAATAAATTCACCTTTACGTAATAGTATACACTGTCGTATTTTGATATTTTTGTCCATTTTGAATTTTTTTGATAATTGAAAAAATGCACTTTTACGTAATAGTATACACTGTCGTATTTTGAGTTTTTTTGTCCATTTTTACTTTTTGTGATAATTGAATAAATTCACCTTTACGCAATAGTATACACTGTCGTATTTTGAGTTTTTTGTCCATTTTTACTTTTTGTGATAATTGAATAAATTCACCTTTATGTAATAGTATACACTGTCGTATTTTGATATTTTTGTCCATTTTGATTTTTTTTGATAATTGAAAAAATGCACTTTTATGTAATAGTATACACTGTCGTATTTTGAGTTTTTTTGTCCATTTTTACTTTTTGTGATAATTGAATAAATTCACCTTTACGTAATAGTATACACTGTCGTATTTTGATATTTTTGTCCATTTTGAATTTTTGTGATAATTGAAAAAATGCACTTTTACGTAATAGTATACACTGTCGTATTTTGAGTTTTTTTGTCCATTTTTACTTTTTGTGATAATTGAATAAATTCACCTTTACGTAATAGTATACACTGTCGTATTTTGATATTTTTGTCCATTTTGATTTTTTTTGATAATTGAAAAAATGCACTTTTACGTAATAGTATACACTGTCGTATTTTGAGTTTTTTGTCAATTTTTACTTTTTGTGATAATTGAATAAATTCACCTTTACGCAATAGTATACACTGTCGTATTTTGAGTTTTTTGTCCATTTTTACTTTTTGTGATAATTGAATAAATTCACCTTTACGTAATAGTATACACTGTCGTATTTTGATATTTTTGTCCATTTTGAATTTTTGTGATAATTGAAAAAATGCACTTTTACGTAATAGTATACACTGTCGTATTTTGAGTTTTTTGTCCATTTTGAATTTTTGTGATAATTGAATAAATTCACCTTTACGTAATAGTATACACTGTCGTATTTTGATATTTTTGTCCATTTTGAATTTTTGTGATAATTGAAAAAAATGCACTTTTACGTAATAGTATACACTGTCATATTTTGAGTTTTTTCTCCATTTTTAGTTTTTGTGATAATTGAATAAATTCAGCTTTACATAATAGTATACACTGTCATATTTTGATATTTTTGTCCATTTTGATTTTTTTTGATAATTGAAAAAATGCACTTTTACGTAATAGTATACACTGTCGTATTTTGAGTTTTTTTGTCCATTTTTACTTTTTGTGATAATTGAATAAATTCACCTTTACGCAACAGTATACACTGTCGTATTTTGATATTTTTTTCCATTTTGAATTTTTGTGATAATTGAAAAAATGCACTTTTACGTAATAGTATACACTGTCGTATTTTGAGTTTTTTCTCCATTTTTACTTTTTGTGATAATTGAATAAATTCACCTTTACATAATAGTATACACTGTCGTATTTTGACATTTTTGTCCATTTTGATTTTTTTTGATAATTGAAAAAATGCACTTTTACTTAATAGTATACACTGTCGTATTTTGAGTTTTTTGTCCATTTTTACTTTTTGTGATAATTGAATAAATTCACCTTTACGTAATAGTATACACTGTCGTATTTTGATATTTTTGTCCATTTTGATTTTTTTTTATAATTGAAAATTTTTACTTTTACGTAATAGTATACACTGTCGTATTTTGAGTTTTTTGTCAATTTTTACTTTTTGTGATAATTGAATAAATTCACCTTTACGCAATAGTATACACTGTCGTATTTTGAGTTTTTTGTCCATTTTTACTTTTTGTGATAATTGAATAAATTCACCTTTACGTAATAGTATACACTGTCGTATTTTGATATTTTTGTCCATTTTGAATTTTTTTGATAATTGAAAAAATGCACTTTTACGTAATAGTATACACTGTCGTATTTTGAGTTTTTTTGTCCATTTTTACTTTTTGTGATAATTGAATAAATTCACCTTTACGCAATAGTATACACTGTCGTATTTTGAGTTTTTTGTCCATTTTTACTTTTTGTGATAATTGAATAAATTCACCTTTATGTAATAGTATACACTGTCGTATTTTGATATTTTTGTCCATTTTGATTTTTTTTGATAATTGAAAAAATGCACTTTTATGTAATAGTATACACTGTCGTATTTTGAGTTTTTTTGTCCATTTTTACTTTTTGTGATAATTGAATAAATTCACCTTTACGTAATAGTATACACTGTCGTATTTTGATATTTTTGTCCATTTTGAATTTTTGTGATAATTGAAAAAATGCACTTTTACGTAATAGTATACACTGTCGTATTTTGAGTTTTTTTGTCCATTTTTACTTTTTGTGATAATTGAATAAATTCACCTTTACGTAATAGTATACACTGTCGTATTTTGATATTTTTGTCCATTTTGATTTTTTTTGATAATTGAAAAAATGCACTTTTACGTAATAGTATACACTGTCGTATTTTGAGTTTTTTGTCAATTTTTACTTTTTGTGATAATTGAATAAATTCACCTTTACGCAATAGTATACACTGTCGTATTTTGATATTTTTGTCCATTTTGAATTTTTGTGATAATTGAAAAAATGCACTTTTACGTAATAGTATACACTGTCGTATTTTGAGTTTTTTGTCAATTTTTACTTTTTGTGATAATTGAATAAATTCACCTTTACGTAATAGTATACACTGTCGTATTTTGATATTTTTGTCCATTTTGAATTTTTGTGATAATTGAAAAAATGCACTTTTACGTAATAGTATACACTGTCGTATTTTGAGTTTTTTTGTCAATTTTTACTTTTTGTGATAATTGAATTAATTCACCTTTACGTAATAGTATACACTGTCGTATTTTGATATTTTTGTCCATTTTGATTTTTTTTGATAATTGAAAAAATGCACTTTTACGTAATAGTATACACTGTCGTATTTTGAGTTTTTTTGTCCATTTTTACTTTTTGTGATAATTGAATAAATTCACCTTTACGTAATAGTATACACTGTCGTATTTTGATATTTTTGTCCATTTTGATTTTTTTTGATAATTGAAAAAATGCACTTTTATGTAATAGTATACACTGTCATATTTTGAGTTTTTTCTCCATTTTTACTTTTTGTGATAATTGAATAAATTCAGCTTTACATAATAGTATACACTGTCATATTTTGATATTTTTGTCCATTTTGATTTTTTTTGATAATTGAAAAAATGCACTTTTACGTAATAGTATACACTGTCGTATTTTGAGTTTTTTTGTCCATTTTTACTTTTTGTGATAATTGAATAAATTCACCTTTACGTAATAGTATACACTGTCGTATTTTGATATTTTTGTCCATTTTGAATTTTTGTGATAATTGAAAAAATGACCTTTTACGTAATAGTATACACTGTCGTATTTTGAGTTTTTTTGTCAATTTTTACTTGTTGTGATAATTGAATAAATTCACCTTTACGTAATAGTATACACTGTCGTATTTTGATATTTTTGTCCATTTTGATTTTTTTTTATAATTGAAAATTTTTACTTTTACGTAATAGTATACACTGTCGTATTTTGAGTTTTTTGTCAATTTTTACTTTTTGTGATAATTGAATAAATTCACATTTACGCAATAGTATACACTGTCGTATTTTGAGTTTTTTGTCCATTTTTACTTTTTGTGATAATTGAATAAATTCACCTTTACGTAATAGTATACACTGTCGTATTTTGATATTTTTGTCCATTTTGAATTTTTTTGATAATTGAAAAAATGCACTTTTACGTAATAGTATACACTGTCGTATTTTGAGTTTTTTTGTCCATTTTTACTTTTTGTGATAATTGAATAAATTCACCTTTACGCAATAGTATACACTGTCGTATTTTGAGTTTTTTGTCCATTTTTACTTTTTGTGATAATTGAATAAATTCACCTTTACGTAATAGTATACACTGTCGTATTTTGATATTTTTGTCCATTTTGATTTTTTTTGATAATTGAAAAAATGCACTTTTACGTAATAGTATACACTGTCGTATTTTGAGTTTTTTTGTCCATTTTTACTTTTTGTGATAATTGAATAAATTCACCTTTACGTAATAGTATACACTGTCGTATTTTGATATTTTTGTCCATTTTGATTTTTTTTGATAATTGAAAAAATGCACTTTTACGTAATAGTATACACTGTCGTATTTTGAGTTTTTTGTCAATTTTTACTTTTTGTGATAATTGAATAAATTCACCTTTACGCAATATTATACACTGTCGTATTTTGATATTTTTGTCCATTTTGAATTTTTGTGATAATTGAAAAAATGCACTTTTACGTAATAGTATACACTGTCGTATTTTGAGTTTTTTGTCAATTTTTACTTTTTGTGATAATTGAATAAATTCACCTTTACGTAATAGTATACACTGTCGTATTTTGATATTTTTGTCCATTTTGAATTTTTGTGATAATTGAAAAAATGCACTTTTACGTAATAGTATACACTGTCGTATTTTGAGTTTTTTTGTCAATTTTTACTTTTTGTGATAATTGAATTAATTCACCTTTACGTAATAGTATACACTGTCGTATTTTGATATTTTTGTCCATTTTGATTTTTTTTGATAATTGAAAAAATGCACTTTTACGTAATAGTATACACTGTCGTATTTTGAGTTTTTTTGTCCATTTTTACTTTTTGTGATAATTGAATAAATTCACCTTTACGTAATAGTATACACTGTCGTATTTTGATATTTTTGTCCATTTTGATTTTTTTTGATAATTGAAAAAATGCACTTTTATGTAATAGTATACACTGTCGTATTTTGAGTTTTTTTTGTCAATTTTTACTTTTTGTGATAATTGAATAAATTCACCTTTACGTAATAGTATACACTGTCGTATTTTGATATTTTTGTCCATTTTGAATTTTTGTGATAATTGAAAAAATGCACTTTTACGTAATAGTATACACTGTCGTATTTTGAGTTTTTTGTCCATTTTTACTTTTTGTGATAATTGAATAAATTCACCTTTACGTAATAGTATACACTGTCGTATTTTGATATTTTTGTCCATTTTGAATTTTTGTGATAATTGAAAAAATGCACTTTTACGTAATAGTATACACTGTCGTATTTTGAGTTTTTTCTCCATTTTTACTTTTTGTGATAATTGAATAAATTCAGCTTTACATAATAGTATACACTGTCATATTTTGATATTTTTGTCCATTTTGATTTTTTTTGATAATTGAAAAAATGCACTTTTACGTAATAGTATACACTGTCGTATTTTGAGTTTTTTTGTCCATTTTTACTTTTTGTGATAATTGAATAAATTCACCTTTACGTAATAGTATACACTGTCATATTTTGATATTTTTGTCCATTTTGAATTTTTGTGATAATTGAAAAAATGACCTTTTACGTAATAGTATACACTGTCGTATTTTGAGTTTTTTTGTCAATTTTTACTTGTTGTGATAATTGAATAAATTCACCTTTACGTAATAGTATACACTGTCGTATTTTGATATTTTTGTCCATTTTGATTTTTTTTTATAATTGAAAATTTTTACTTTTACGTAATAGTATACACTGTCGTATTTTGAGTTTTTTGTCCATTTTTACTTTTTGTGATAATTGAATAAATTCACCTTTACGCAATAGTATACACTGTCGTATTTTGAGTTTTTTGTCCATTTTTACTTTTTGTGATAATTGAAAAAATGCACTTTTACGTAATAGTATACACTGTCGTATTTTGATATTTTTGTCCATTTTGAATTTTTGTGATAATTGAAAAAATGCACTTTTACGTAATAGTATACACTGTCGTATTTTGAGTTTTTTTGTCAATTTTTACTTTTTGTGATAATTGAATAAATTCACCTTTACGTAATAGTATACACTGTCGTATTTTGATATTTTTGTCCATTTTGATTTTTTTTGATAATTGAAAAAATGCACTTTTACGTAATAGTATACACTGTCGTATTTTGAGTTTTTTTGTCCATTTTTACTTTTTGTGATAATTGAATAAATTCACCTTTACGTAATAGTATACACTGTCGTATTTTGATATTTTTGTCCATTTTGAATTTTTGTGATAATTGAAAAAATGCACTTTTACGTAATAGTATACACTGTCGTATTTTGAGTTTTTTTGTCCATTTTTACTTTTTGTGATAATTGAATAAATTCACCTTTACGTAATAGTATACACTGTCGTATTTTGATATTTTTGTCCATTTTGATTTTTTTTTGATAATTGAAAAAATGCACTTTTACGTAATAGTATACACTGTCGTATTTTGAGTTTTTTGTCAATTTTTTCTTTTTGTGATAATTGAATAAATTCACCTTTACGCAATAGTATACACTGTCGTATTTTGATATTTTTGTCCATTTTGACTTTTTGTGATAATTGAAAAAATGCACTTTACGTAATAGTATACACTGTCGTATTTTGAGTTTTTTGTCAATTTTTACTTTTTGTGATAATTGAATAAATTCACCTTTACGTAATAGTATACACTGTCGTATTTTGATATTTTTGTCCATTTTGAATTTTTGTGATAATTGAAAAAATGCACTTTTACGTAATAGTATACACTGTCGTATTTTGAGTTTTTTTGTCCATTTTTACTTTTTGTGATAATTGAATTAATTCACCTTTACGTAATAGTATACACTGTCGTATTTTGATATTTTTGTCCATTTTGATTTTTTTTGATAATTGAAAAAATGCACTTTTATGTAATAGTATACACTGTCGTATTTTGAGTTTTTTTGTCAATTTTTACTTTTTGTGATAATTGAATAAATTCACCTTTACGTAATAGTATACACTGTCGTATTTTGATATTTTTGTCCATTTTGAATTTTTGTGATAATTAAAAAAATGCACTTTTACGTAATAGTATACACTGTCGTATTTTGAGTTTTTTGTCCATTTTTACTTTTTGTGATAATTGAATAAATTCACCTTTACGTAATAGTATACACTGTCGTATTTTGATATTTTTGTCCATTTTGAATTTTTGTGATAATTGAAAAAATGCACTTTTACGTAATAGTATACACTGTCGTATTTTGAGTTTTTTCTCCATTTTTACTTTTTGTGATAATTGAATAAATTCAGCTTTACATAATAGTATACACTGTCATATTTTGATATTTTTGTCCATTTTGATTTTTTTTGATAATTGAAAAAATGCACTTTTACGTAATAGTATACACTGTCGTATTTTGAGTTTTTTTGTCAATTTTTACTTGTTGTGATAATTGAATAAATTCACCTTTACGTAATAGTATACACTGTCGTATTTTGATATTTTTGTCCATTTTGATTTTTTTTTATAATTGAAAATTTTTACTTTTACGTAATAGTATACACTGTCGTATTTTGAGTTTTTTGTCAATTTTTACTTTTTGTGATAATTGAATAAATTCACCTTTACGCAATAGTATACACTGTCGTATTTTGAGTTTTTTGTCCATTTTTACTTTTTGTGATAATTGAATAAATTCACCTTTACGTAATAGTATACACTGTCGTATTTTGATATTTTTGTCCATTTTGATTTTTTTTGATAATTGAAAAAATGCACTTTTATGTAATAGTATACACTGTCGTATTTTGAGTTTTTTTGTCAATTTTTACTTTTTGTGATAATTGAATAAATTCACCTTTACGTAATAGTATACACTGTCGTATTTTGATATTTTTGTCCATTTTGATTTTTTTTGATAATTGAAAAAATGCACTTTTACGTAATAGTATACACTGTCGTATTTTGAGTTTTTTTGTCCATTTTTACTTTTTGTGATAATTGAATAAATTCACCTTTACGCAATAGTATACCCTGTTGTATATTGAGTTTTTTGTCCATTTTTACTTTTTGTGATAATTGAATAAATTCACCTTTACGTAATAGTATACACTGTCGTATTTTGATATTTTTGTCCATTTTTAATTTTTCTGATAATTGAAAAAATGCACTTTTACGCAATAGTATACACTGTCGTATTTTGAGTTTTTTGTCCATTTTGAATTTATAGTGATATCTGAAAAAATGCACTTTTACGTAATAGTATACACTGTCGTATTTTGAGTTTTTTTTATCAATTTAGATTATTTTTGATAATTGAAAAAATTCACTTTAACGTAATAGTATACACTGTCATATTTTTAGTTTTTTGTCCTTTTTTCCTTTTTTGATAATTTAATAAATTCACCTTTACGTAATAGTATACACTGTCGTATTTAGAATTTTTTTGTCCATTTTGACTTTGTTATATTTGAATAAATTCACTTTTACGTAATAGTATACACTGTTGTAGTTTTTTGTCTATGTTACGAACTTTTAAAGGTCTAGGGTCAGAACGTAACATTTAGATGTTAATATTGCTGTAATGGACCGGGCAGCAGAAAACACCAGACACAGAAGTTGATAAGGCCAATTTATTTAATAATACTAAAAGCCGAAGCCACTAATCAGTATGTACGCGCTATAATACAACGCATTTAAGGAAATATAAAGAAGAAATACAATAAACTAATGGGGAAAAAGGAACGTGGTGGCGCAAAATTAAAGAAAAGAATAAAACAAAAATAGTTCTTAAACTAAATTCCCCAAAACCCTCTAACCTTCCTAACCAAAGAAAAATGTGAAAAGAAAAAACGAAATCTTCGGCGTATCCAACGCAATAACTAAACCTACACTAAATAAGAACAAAGAAATACAAAGAGGGCGCTCACCTCTTACCTGATGTGTTTAACATTTGATAACTGCGGGCAAGATGTACATTGCGCGACCTGCTTACCTGTTCTCTATTTCCCCAGAAAGTAGGCTACTAAATTACTCTTAACTCTCAACATCTCCCAGTACAGAATCAAGTGTGGCGTTAACACAAGATAACGAAAGATTCACAATGACACCCCAACTGAAACACCTGACACACACACACACTGCTTAATCAGGAAACGCTGGAAGACTTTATCCACCAGGGCGGCACTTGATTGGCTGCAGAGACAGCACCTTGATGAAGAGTGACAGTCGCTTCCTCCAATCAGCAGAGACCTGAGAGCAAGACAGCACAACCAGAGAGAAGAAAGGCAGACAAAAAAAACCGATACATCCGATACACTCGCAGCTGTAATAGTATACACTGTCGTATTTTGATTTTGTTGTCCATTTTGAGTTTTTGTAATTACTGAATAAATTCCCATTTACGTAATAGTATACACTGTCGTAATTGAAAAAATTTTTGTCCATGTTGACTTTTTGTGATAACTGAATAATTTAATTTTACTGTTTGTAATAGCAGGGTATCGCAATACTTTTCTAGTACTGGTATATCGTAGCCTAGAAATCTAGACGCACCCTAGCAACAGCAAATCTAATCTGCCTGCGAGTGTCGTCTAGCAACTCTCAATACCCTTCTGAGCTGTAAAAACCAAACTCTGGTCAGGCCAATCACATTGTGTATAGAGTCGGTGGGCGGGGCTTAACATAATGACGATGGCCGAGTTGCGTTTGCGTGCTTCTAGTAAACACAGAAACTGGCGAACGGCGGCCTTTCGAATCAGCTTTGACCGCGACTCTGGAAGACTTTGAGTTAATCTTTTCTCTGAGAAAAGAACAAAGAACGGCACTGAAGTCATTCTTAAGAAGGGAAGATGTGTTCTGAGTTTAGCCGACCGGATACGGCGAAAGATTAATCTGTCAGCGAGCTCCGCTTCATGTTGCTCTGGTTGATTGTAGCGATATGCAATCGCGTGCAGAGGGAGTTTGAAAGACGACCGTTTATCCGCCCCTCAGATTGAGCAGCCATCTTGGAAAACAGTCTCAACGAGTCGAGCCACGAGCGCTGTGCTAAGAGATGAACTGAGACTGAATCTCATATGGTCCGTTGTTTCCGGAAGAGAGCACTGAACGCAACAGAGAAAATAAAGAAATAAAAATAAAAATGTCCATGTAGTTAGATTTCACAACCTTAATTCCTATCGGTCAGCTCACTAAGCACAGCATTCGTCGCTCGACTTGTTGAGACTTGTTTTCCAAGATGGCTGCCGTCTGTAAACACGAAATGTACTGTCTTTATAAAGTATCTTCTTATTAAACTGTTTGTACTCTTACAAAGTTCTCAATGCTTCGGTTTGCATGTAGGGACCCTCATTATGCTGCTGTGTTAGTGTGAGGCTATGTTGAGCCTTGTTAGTGGTATTAACTAGCGGTTTAATTTCACTTACCCTGTGCCCCGTAGACAAGCACTATAAGCTAATCTGTTTTTAGAGATAAAACTCTTTACATTCTCATGAAAACGCATCCCAGAGAACGATCTACTCGCTAACCATCTGTTAATCACCCCTAGGGGCATTTCTCACCGGAGTTGTCCTTTAAAGCAAAACTCAAAACCTTTTTTTTTTTCTTCTGGCTTTTAATTGTAGTTTATTTGTGCTATGTCTGGTCTGTTTTGTGTCTAATTTATGCTTTAAATGGTGCTATATTTTGCTGATTTTTTATATAATGTACAGCACCTTGGTCAACATTTGTTGTTTTAATGGTAAAGCTGAGTTGAGTGAGTTGAGAATGGATGATTGGTTTCTCGGGGCGGCTTGTGTTGGTTCTCAGTGTCCCGCCCGCAATATTTTTTTCCCCAGGATGGTAGGAGAAGGTACCGCCTTTTTTGTCTATGATTGGCTATAAGGGCTCTCCTCCGATTGGTTATACATCTCACGTTCATGGCAGGCTGTAAGCTAGTCTGTTTTGCCTGTTTTGATCGTCTTTACAACAGAAGTAAACAAAGTCAATTCAACATAGCCTACACACACACACACGTTTGTTTTTGTGACATATGGGGACATTCCTAGGGCGTATTGATTTTTATACTGTAAAAAACGTATTTTCTATCCTCTTACACTGCCCCTGCCCCTAAACCTACCCATCACTCACACACACTGCCCCTAAACCTACCCATCATAGGAAAAACTCCTCCTGTGTGATTTATAAGCCTTTTGAAAAGTGGGGACATGGGTAATGTCCTCATATTTCACCCTCTCCAGTAATACCTGTGTCATACCCATGGCATTATACACATTTGTGTCCTCATATGTCACAAAACACCCCCCCCCCCCACACACACACACACACACAATTACTAGAATGTTTAACATGCATTAAAATTGTCTATTAGCCTACTAGCAAGTTTATGCAATGGTAGGTTCACAATAAATATAATCTGTCATATTTGAATCATACTGTGGTATCTCTTCTATGAAATTGGCGATGAAATTGTGAACTTGAAATATAAATCTGAAGAAGACACGAACATATAGCGCTTTTCTTAGTATGTTGGATTGACTTCGTTTACTTCTGTTGTAAAGACGATCAAAACAGACTAGCTTACAACCTGCCATGAACGTGAGATATTTAACCAATCGGAGGAGAGCCCTTATTGCCAATCATAGACGAAAAAGGCAGTGCCTTCCCCTACCATCCTGGGGGGGGAAATATTGCTTCCCGGAGGTACATGATCGAGGAGCTGTCAAATAAAGATTCGAATGGTTATGAATCATAATGTCAGGTCCGAATCTTCAAGATTGTTTAACCCTGTAGGCATTTTTGAGGAAAAGTTGTTATACCACATTTTTAGAAAGTTCAATGTCTCATAACATTGAAATAAGTGTCCTATTTTCTTGTAATTGTTAGCTGACAGCCTGCCATGAACGTGAGATAGCCTATTTAACCAATCGGAGGAGAGCCCTTATAGCCAATCATAAGCCCCTTTCACTGCGATTCCGGCAAATACACGGATAATGCGACCCGGCATTTGTTCCCGGGCCGCTAGATTTGGTCCATTCACACTGCCAGCGAAATACCGTAATATGAGCGCTTTCACACACAACCCGTAACGGTCCCGGGTCGAGTTGACACGTGACATCCGGATGTGACGTATAACGGCGAGCGATCTCAGCTTCAGTGTGGATAGTAAGGAGCTCCGTGGTCTCAACTTGTGTCCAGTTTGCGCTCATTTCTGCTTGTTTAATTTTAGTTTCTTTTGTATACGAACACTCTCCGCGTTTAAAACACAGACGAGCTCTTCTGGCACTGCAGGGTTGTGTTATTGAAAAAACAAGCTCTAGGAGTCGCATGATAACTACGTACACGTTGCGGCATTAGTTACACCTTTTGTTCACACAGCGCTCGTCCCGGGTCGAATCCCGCAATATTACTAGGTCCCCGACCCGGGTTCAATTCGGTAATCAATCCCGGGACGCGGTTGCTTTCACACAGAAGACGACCCGGCAATGCTCCGGGAATATTGCGGGTCCGACTTGCAGTGTGAAAGGGGCTTTAGACGAAAAAGGCAGTAGGCCTACCTTCCCCTACCATCCTGGGCAAAAAGATATCGCTTCCCGGAGGTGCATGATCGAGGAGCTGTCAAATAAAGATTTGCACGGTTATGAATCATAATGTCAGATCCGAATCTTCAAGATTGTGTAACCCTAAATATTTTTAATAAGAGCAAAAAAAATTGTATTACAAGTTTTCTGAAATGTCATGTTTACATATGCAAATGAGACATTATCTATTTAAAAAAAATAACAAAAAGCAACTTGTAACAGAACCCCAGGAAAAGAAAGACAACCTACCGGCACAGGACAGAAAATGGAAGGAGATTAAAGAGGAGACAAACAAGGCAGGTAATGAGGACAACAGGTGGAGAAAATTAATCACTAATTAGATGACAAAGAGGGTGGAGTCAAGACTACAGGAGCACACGTGACAGAAATAACACAACACCGCATGAGCAGGATTACGTAAACCCCGTTATTTTAACGTTTAAATTTACATCAAATGAAAAGGAGAAGTCCCGCACACTATCAACTCGCAATTAAAAAGATTTATTGTTTCATTGCAACGTTTCGATCTTTCGATCTTCCTCAGGCATGAAAACATCTAAATTTACAACAAAATTAACTATTTCAAATAAGTAACACAAGTTACTTTGTTTTGGCATTTAATTACGGATAAACTCTCTTGTCCCTATGTTGAGAAAAATCTAAAGTGCAGAGGCGTTGTGTGTAAACTAATCTTCACTCATCTCACTAATTTTGTTCCTCAAAATTAATAAAAACAGTGAAATTCAAAATTCATAATATGCAATACAATACTATGCAAACCTCCACTAATTAAATATGCTAATATATATTTCTATATATATATATATATATATATATATATATATATATATATATATATATATATATATATATATATATATATTTTAATGCATTTAACCTCACTTTATTGACCAATGTCTTGCTGCTGACCGTCAGTGATTTAGTTAAACCATAAGCAAAAATGACTTTAGATAGTTTTGTTTTTATTGCTGAAGAATGTTACATTTGCCCCAAAATATATTACTTTTGTTATAAAAAAACAAACGTTTGTTGTTGTTGTTGTTATACACTAGTCTTTTATGTCTATGTCGAAAAAACTATGGTACTAGACTATAGTTCTTTTGACATAGACATAAAAGACTAGTGTATAACAACAACAACAACAAACGTTTGTTTTTTTATAACAAAAGTAATATATTTTGGGGCAAATGTAACATTTTATTTAATAATCTAATTGGATTAAATTATTAGTCGCCTACACACGGTACACTCAGAGCATGGAAAATCATATTTCTCTACACTGTAAAAAAAAATGTGTTGGTTTTTGTTGGTTTAACTTAAAAAAGTAAGTAACCTGGTTGCCTTAAAATTGTGAGTTTATTGAAATTAAAAATTTGAGTTGATACAATGAAGGAAATTTGTTTAATAAATAGAAACTCAGAATATTATTGTATCTGAACCACATAAAAAAATTGATAAATCATGAAAATAGCACAATTTGGCTTCACAAATAAAACACACAATTACCCAATATGCTTACAAAATCTTTTAATAATATTTTAATAAAGGTTGTCGAATCTCAAAAAATGTTCATTTCAATGAACTCAAAATTTTAAGGCAACCAGGTAACTTTTTTCTAAGTAATTTTTTACAGTGTAATTATGCTCCATGGTGTGGAATAAATGTCAAATTACAACCCCATTGGAAACAATTCCTTCTTTGAATATGTTCAAACATTATTGCTGTGTAAAAAGATTGAATCATGTTGCTGTTTTAATTAATTTGTGATTTTTGTTGAATGTTTTAACTTAGACTGGTTACAATTTATCATGTGTGCTACATGTTATACATGAAATTTTATTACGGCCATCTTGGCCAAGACTCCCTGGAAGAAAATATTTATTTTAATCTCAAGGGGACCTTCCTGGAAAAAATAAAGGATAAATAAAAATAAATAAAAAACAAGCCCAGCCCAGGGGATAAAAGGAATGCATAAACACATTTTTTTTTTTTTAAGTAGGCTAACTAAGTAACGCAATATTGTGTAACTTTCCCCGACTCTGGTTATTTTGGAAAGAAGAGCCCTGACACGGCAAAGTGACATTATGTTAGATTTCTGTCTAATGTAGAGAAGTGTGTGTAGTGTTTTGCAAAAAGTGTGAGGCTGAGAATGTTTTAAGCAGATCTGAGCTGAGAATTTGCCCCTTAAATGTGTCAGGTTTCTCTAACTGTTATTATTTTAATTTTAAGCAATTGTATAAAACTTGTGGCTGCCCTCTGGTGGACGCAGATGGACGAGGCGCACTGGACAGAGTATTAAAAAAATTATACAATCTTGCAGTTAAATGTGACTCAAATAAGAATATAAAAATACATCTCTGCTTTTATGTTTTAAAAATAGAAATGTCAAACATCACAATTTTGATCCACTTTGACAGACGGCATTAGGACCGCGCGGAAGAGTCTGAGGCGCGCGCCACATCCCGCGATCGCACACCTGCAGCGTGGGGTCGCGCGCGCTGAGGTGGAGGAAAGGGCTGCGCGCTCCCGTCTACGGCCATGCTGCCCGGTTACAGCGCGGCGCGCGCCTAAACACCGCACACACCGCTCTCGTTTTAGGGCGGATCGGGTTTTTTTTTTTTAACAGCGTCTCAATGGAGTAACGCGGACTTTCCTGCTTGTCCATGTTTTTTAGACAACAGCTGCCGTCCGAATTTAGAGACTATCAGAATAATCGGGAATATCCCCATCCTCTAGTCTACTCGGATGGCCGCGAGCGGTTTTACGCGCGTGTGATCGCGGAAAAAAACGCCGGGCGCTGCGCTGCTTTTGTGTTGATATAGATGATGCGCCCGGTAAACGCGCAGCGGGGAGAGCGCCGCGTCCGCTCGGGTTGATGACAATAGCGCGCTTTAACGATAAAAAGCGGAGGATAGAAACGGAACCTTTGCGAAGTCGGTTAACGGGAGGGGAAGCATGTCTCTCAGCAGAAGCATCGAGCTCGAGCACTTCGACGAGCGGGACAAGGCGCGCCGATCCAAGCGCGCCGCGGTGTCCGGCGGTTCGGGATCGCAGCAGGGCTCCCGGGCGAGCAGTCTGGTACCGAGTCCCGCGCACAGCGCCAACTGCAGCTTCTACCGGACGCGCACGCTCCAGGCGCTCAGCTCCGAGAAGCGAGCCAAGAAGGTTCGGTTTTACCGGAACGGCGACCGGTATTTCAAGGGTCTGGTGTACGCGGTGTCCAACGACCGCTTCAGGTCAATGGACGCGCTGCTGGCCGAGCTGACGCGCGCGCTCTCGGACAACCTGCACCTGCCGCAAGGTGTGCGCAACATCTACAGCGCGGACGGCACGAGGAAGATCGCGAGCCTGGAGGAGCTCGTGGAAGGTCAGACACTCACGGGAACATCAGCGGAGGGTCACTCCGAGGCACGATGGCCATATAAGGGCGGGGAGGTTGCAGGTTCGAACCCCCTTAACGGTCCATGCCTCATGGGTCTTCATTTGTCACATATATGTGACATTATATACACACACACACACATAGATATATATGTGTGTGTGATAAATTAAGACCCATGAGCCTATATGTACCATTAAGGGGTTCCAACCTGCAACCAGTGTATACATATTAAAAGCGTGTTGTGACATCTCTCTCTCCGTGTAATATTATCAATAATACAAAAATGAGGTGTGTGTGTGTGTGTGTGTGTGTGTGTGTGTGTGTGTGTGTGTGTGTACTACAAATAATAAATGGCAAATTATATATAGACATACTATATATATATATAGTTCCATATAATACTACATACTGGTATTCTCATTAAACAGATACAGATTATTATATATATTAATAATAAAAAATAATATTGTATAATCCTTTTAAACAGATAAATATTTTTAATAATACAGGATATATATATATATATATATATATATATATATATATATATATATATATATATATATATATATATATATATATCCTGTAATATTAAAAATATCTGTTTAAAAGGATTATACAATATTATTTTTATTATTTTAAGAATAATATACAATATTATGTTATGTTTTAATATATATTTAGTGTTAATTAACATACAAATACATAGCAATAATGAGAATTTAGTCAAATTGTCACAGTTCATGGAGGTTTTAATGGTACTTAAACTGGCATATTATTTAATGCAGAACACAATATAATGTGTTTCCCCAAAGTATGAGCTGAGCGAGACTAAAGCTGTGAGTGGATGTGGATCAGTGATTGATCAGTCTCATCCCAACACACACACACACACACACACACACACACACACACACACACACACACACACACACACGATCAATACCATCAGTCTTTACCGCGTGTGTGTGTGCACTTAACGCCGCTTAACGGGACGTTGAGCTTATTCACGTCTGCTGTCAGCTCAAACCGCTTTTACTGATGTCTACTGTAATGTTCTTAAAGATGAAGGGTTTGTGTTGTAATCATCGCGTGTATTAATTATTAATCAATATTCATATATTAATGGCCCCTCCCACTTTCAGCACCTCAGACAGGGTTCCATAATATAATTACGATTTTTAATATTTCTGAGAGTCTCTTCTGCTCATTTATTTGATCAAAAACACAGTAAAATTGTGAAATATTATTATAACGTAAATCATCTGTTCTCTGTGTGAATATATAGTAAAGTGTGATTTATTCCTGTGATCAAAGCTGAATTTATCATCATTACTCCAGTCTTCAGAGTCACATGATCCTTCACTAATCATTCTCAGATGAGAAAAAAAAAAAAAAACGTTGGTTCAACTTAAAAAAGTAAGTAACCTGGTTGCCTTAAAATTTTAAGTTTATTGAAATTAAAAATTTGAGTTGATACAATGAAGGAAATTTGTTTAATAAATAGAAACTCAAAATATTATTGTATCTGAACCACATAAAAAATTTGATAAATCATGAAAATAGCACAATTTGGCTTCACTGCGTCATCAGAAATAAAACACACACAATTACCCAATATGCTTACAAAATCTGTTAATAATATTTTAATAAAGGTTGTCGAATCTCTAAAATGTTCATCGTATTAACTCAAATTTTATTTTTATTTTTTTATTTTTTTATTGAGCAAAATTGCAAATTTACAAAATAATAACTTTTACAAGGTAGGGGATCAATGATATACATTCACTTACAGAAGAGGAGAAAGAGAGAGAGAGAGAGAGAGAGAGAGAGAGAGAGAGAGAGAGAGAGAGAGAGAGAGAGAGAGAGAGAGAGAGAGAAAGAGAGAGAGAGAGAAAGAGAGAGAGAGAGAGAGAGAGAGAGAGATAAAGAGAGAGAGAGAGAGAGAGAGAAAGAGAGAGAGAGAGAGAGAGAGAGAGAGAGAGAGAGAGAGAGAGAGAGAGAGAGAGAGAGAGAGAGAGAGAGAGAGGGAGAGGGAAAAAAGGGGGGAAGAAAATAGTAATAATAAAGTTGTAGTAGCAATAGTCATCATAATAATAAATATAACAACAAAAATAATAGTAGCAGAGGTGGTAGTAATAGCAATAGTATTCATGTTAACAATCGTAATAGTAGCTGTATCATCTGTGAACTATAATAACGATAATAGTATTAGTAATAATAATAAATAATAGTTGTAGTAGTAGTTGTGATAGAGGTTTACTATGACAAGTATAAGTATAGTAGTATTCATGATTATAATAATAGCAGTAGTGGTAGTACTAGTAATAATTAACAACAGTATTATTATTAATAATAATAATAAGAATAATAATAGAATAGCCAGTAACGTTATTGTAGATATACACTATTTAATTTTATTTTATAGGTCTGGGAACGACTCCACAATTGCCAGTGGGCACAACCAACAGACATCCCTTTACAGAAATTAACTCAAAATGTTAAGGCAACCAGGTAACTTTTTTTTCTAAATAATTTTTACAGTGTTATTTACCAAAAAAGCTAGTGGAAATTAGTACTAAGAATTTTTTTTTTGTACGAAACAAAATGAACCAACAAAACAAAATCAGTCTTCTCAACTTTTTCCAAGTTGTGTTTTTTACAGTGCTGGGGGTCAGCAGATAAACATCCAGTTTTCATTTTTGGGTGAACTAACCCTTTAATTGTACACTGTAAAAAAATTATTTAGAAAAAAAATTACCTGGTTGCCTTAAAATTTTGAGTTCATTGAAATTAAAATTTTGAGTTAATACAATGAACATTTTTTGAGATTCGACAACCTTTATTAAAATATTATTAACAGATTTTGTAAGCATATTGGGTAATTGTGTGTTTTATTTGTGATGACGCAGTGAAGCCAAATTGTGCTATTTTCATGATTTATCACATTTTTTATGTGGTTCAGACACAATAATATTTTGAGTTTCTATTTATTAAACAAATTTCTATGGAAGTAAAACTGTGCCACTGGATTTTGAATTCTAATTTTTAGCACTGAATTTTGTTACATCGAATTTTTAACACTGAATTTTATTTTGCATCTAAATCAGACTTTGAATTTTAAAAGCCATCGAATTTCTAGCTCTGTTTTTTTTTGCCTATGACATTTTTTCAATGTTTTAAAAAAATTCAGTGTAAAAAGAAATTCAACGTCTCAAAAAATTCAGTGTAAAAAAATTCAACGTCTCAAAAGATTCAGTGTTAAAAAATTCAACGTCTCAAAAGATTCAGTGTAAAATAATTCAACGTCTCAAAAAATTCAGTGTAAAAATATTCAGAGTCAACATCCGGGTAACCAAGGAGAAGCAATCGATCCCTGTATCAAATCATCCAACATCCAGCCAATCATTTACGCTCCATTGGTCATGTGACGCTGAAACAGGAAGGCGGGGAACAGGGCCGTTTCTAGCCTTTCTGGCACCCTAGGCGAGATTCATATGTTGCACCCCCCCCCCCCCGTTTTTTTTAAACTTCAACTTATTAAGTAAATATGACTTCCTTATTTCATATTGTACATGCATTAATCGAATAATGTAGCTAGGTTTATTATCTCTGAGATCACAGATGTTGGGGGGTTCGGGGGCATGCTCCCCCGAGAAAAATTTGATTTCTATGATCTACATATGTGTATTTTAAGATGTTCTGAAGGCCAAAAAATTAGATAACAATAGCTTGAAAACCATGTCACTCGGCGCCGCTGCGGATTGAAGAACACACTGACACAAAGACTAAAAGACGGGACGAAGCAGTAGCTGAAGCCTTGCGCCAGTTTCATGTTTTAAAGGTTAATCACATATTTTTTTAGGGGGGGCTGATGCATAAGTTCATAAAAAAGGGCCTAGTGACGCCCATGGTTATGACAGTATTAGCCTACTTGATCAATTTACACTAAACAGCTATCTCTGATGTAAAAAAAAATTATTCAAATTAACTGCTATAATGTTCTGCACCTGAAATGAGCATGGCGTGTCGTCCGTCCAGTACTAATATTCAGTGTAATGTTTTGCTCAACGTTACGATAGAGGGACCAGCTTAGTAGAGAACAAGAAACCAATAAGTAGGCTATACCTGTATATTTCGCTTTCTTTTTACGATACTGAGCCCCTGATGGCTTTGACCTTTTCATGATGATGAAACTAAGCACGCTGTAACGAGTAGAAATATAGTGTGGCCCCTTTAAGAGTTGCGCGCGCTCCCTGCAAACGAAGTCTGCATTTTGTGTATGTGCGCACTGAGTCTTGAGCTCCCATGTGTGGGGATTATTTTCTGTTTTCTGTTGCTAACAGTCAGTTATTTTGTTTTATTAAGTAATGATGTGGATGGAAAGGGAGTTTGTGATGAGAGTTCAGCGGGGAATAAAGTGCGATCTGTTTGATGTTAATCGCCTCCGTGTTTGCATCCACTCCAGTTACATTAAGTGAGCTATCCACATTTTTCACTCGGACACAAGCGTTACAACGCCACGGATGACGACGTTCCCTGCCGCCCTCTACATGATCTCATTTCATTACAGCAGCTCCACTATCACCATGGCGACTTCACTCCAATAATCGCAACTAATCATAATGCCTTGAAATAGCAAAAGTACGAAATATTAATAATAAAATATATATGAAATAACTAAAAAATCTTGTTGGGGCGGGGGCTCATTGACGCCCCCCAACTGTTGGCGCCCTAGGCGACCGCCTAGTTTGCCTATGCCTAGAAACGGCACTGGCGGGGAAGTTCACTTCAGGTGAGCTCCAGAGCTCAGCAGCATGGCTCAGAACACACACGATGGCGCTTCAGTGAGTTTACTCATGACCAATGGAGCGTAAATGATTGGCTGGATGTTGGATGATTTGATACAGGGATCGATTGCTTCTCCTTGGTTACCCGGATGTTGACTCTGAATATTTTTACACTGAATTTTTTGAGACGTTGAATTATTTTACACTGAATCTTTTGAGACGTTGAATTTTTTAACACTGAATCTTTTGAGACGTTGAATTTTTTTACACTGAATTTTTTGAGACGTTGAATTTCTTTTTACACTGAATTTTTTTAAAACATTGAAAAAATGTCATAGGCAAAAAAAAACAGAGCTAGAAATTCGATGGCTTTTAAAATTCAAAGTCTGATTTAGATGCAAAATAAAATTCAGTGTTAAAAATTCGATGTAACAAAATTCAGTGCTAAAAATTAGAATTCAAAATCCAGTGGCACAGTTTTACTTCCATAGAAATTTGTTTAATAAATAGAAACTCAAAATATTATTGTGTCTGAACCACATAAAAAATGTGATAAATCATGAAAATAGCACAATTTGGCTTCACTGCGTCATCACAAATAAAACACACAATTACCCAATATGCTTACAAAATCTGTTAATAATATTTTAATAAAGGTTGTCGAATCTCAAAAAATGTTCATTGTATTAACTCAAAATTTTAATTTCAATGAACTCAAAATTTTAAGGCAACCAGGTTACTTACTTTTTTAAGTTAAACCAACATTTTTTTAATGTTTTTTATGTTGTGTCCATCTCTGTTTTTATGTTTTTTAGCTGCTGCCTTTTTGGCCAGGGCTCACTTAATAAATAGACCACTGTCTCAATGTGACTACCCTGGTAAAACAATGGAAAAATAATTAAAATATAATAAAATAACGGAGACACGTGCGGGAGACTCGCTCAGCTGATGTTTTCTCCAACATCTGGAGCCCTTGAGCTTGAGCTGACGTTTGAATCAGCAGAAATAGAGATTTTGGTTTATTTTTGGCCCGATCAGGAAAGAAGACGCACAAGGACGTTCAGTCTGTGGCGTGAGCTTGTGGATTATAGTATTAAAAATACAGATGTGCACATTCACACCTGGCACGTAATGATGCTGATTTGACCTCCGGGGTCGTGTTGCCATGGCGATCGGGGAGGTCAGATTAGTGCATCAATCACTGCGTCAGCATTTTCACTTCCAGGGAATGAACTCTAGTTGCTTGTGCAGTGTGTGTGTGTGTGTGTGTGTGTGTGTGTGTGTGAGCCTGTTTATGTGGTTTATGAGAACACAAATTTGTATAACTACACGGGTATTACACTTGTATTAGGACATTTCAAATGTCCTCATAATTCAAATAGCTTTAAAAACTATACTAAATAAAGTTTTTCTGAGAAAGTAAAAATGTTGAATGTTTCGTGTGATGGGTAGGTTTAGGAGTAGGGGCAGTGTGTGTGTGTGTGTGTGTGTGTGTGTGTGTGTGTGTGTGTGTATGTGTGTGTGTGATGGGTAGGTTTAGGGGTAGGGGCAGTGTGTGTGTGTGATGGGTAGGTTTAGGGGAAGGGGCAGTGTGTGTGTGTGATGGGTAGGTTTAGGGGTAGGGGCAGTGTGTGTGTGTGATGGGTAGGTTTAGGGGAAGGGGCAGTGTGTGTGTGTGATGGGTAGGTTTAGGGGAAGGGGCAGTGTGTGTGTGTGATGGGTAGGATTAGGGGAAGGGGCAGTGTGTGTGTGTGTGATGGGTAGGTTTAGGGGTAGGGGCAGTGTGTGTGTGTGATGGGTAGGTTTAGGGGAAGGGGCAGTGTGTGTGTGTGTGTGTGTGTGTGTGTGTGTGTGTGTGTGTGTGTGTGTGTGTGTGTGTGTGTGTGTGTGTGTGTCTGTGTGTGTCTGTGTGTGTGTGTGATGGGTAGGTTTAGGGGTAGGGGCAGTGTGTGTGTGTGTGTGTGTATGTGTGTGTGTGATGGGTAGGTTTAGGGGTAGGGGCAGTGTGTGTGTGTGATGGGTAGGTTTAGGGGTAGGGGCAGTGTGTGTGTGTGATGGGTAGGTTTAGGGGAAGGGGCAGTGTGTGTGTGTGTGTGTGTGTGTGTGTGTGTGTGTGTGTGTGTGTGTGTGTGTGTGTGTGTGTGTGTGTGTGTGTGTCTGTGTGTGTGTGTGATGGGTAGGTTTAGGGGTAGGGGCAGTGTGTGTGTGTGTGTGTGTGTGTGTGTGTCTGTGTGTGTGTGTGATGGGTGGGTTTAGGGGCAGTGTGTGTGTGTGTGATGGATAGGTTTAGGGGTAGGGGCAGTGTGTGTGTGTGTGTGTGTGTGTGTGTGTGTGTGTGTGTGTGTGTGTGTGTGTGTGTGTGTGTGTGTGTGTGTGTGTGTGTGTGTATGTGTGTGATGGGTAGGTTTAGGGGTAGGGGCAGTGTGTGTGTGTGATGGGTAGGTTTAGGGGTAGGGGCAGTGTGTGTGTGTGTGATGGGTAGGTTTAGGGGAAGGGGCAGTGTGTGTGTGTGTGTGTGTCTGTGTGTGTGTGTGTGATGGGTAGGTTTAGGGGTAGGGGCAGTGTGTGTGTGTGTGTGTGTGTGTGTGTGTGTGTGTGTGTGTGTGTGTGTGTGTGTGTGTGTGTGTGTGTGTGTGTGTGTGTCTGTGTGTGTGTGTGTCTGTGTGTGTGTGTGTGAGATGGGTGGGTTTAGGGGCAGTGTGTGTGTGTGATGGGTAGGTTTAGGGGTAGGGGCAGTGTGTGTGTGTGTGTGTGTCTGTGTGTGTGATGGGTAGGTTTAGGGGCAGTGTGTGTGTGTGTGTGTGTGTGTGTGTGTGTGTGTGTGTGTGTGTGTGTGTGTGTGTGTGTGTGTGTGTGTGTGTGTGTGTGTGTGTGTGTGTGTGTGTGTGTCTGTGTGTGTGATGGGTAGGTTTAGGGGCAGTGTGTGTGTGATGGGTAGGTTTAGGGGCAGTGTGTGTGTGTGATGGGTAGGTTTAGGGGCAGTGTGTTTGATGGGTAGGTTTAGGGGCAGTGTGTGTGTGTGTCTGTGTGTCTGTGTGTGTGATGGGTAGGTTTAGGGGCAGTGTGTGTGTGTGTGATGGGTAGGTTTAGGGGCAGTGTGTGTGTGTGTGATGGGTAGGTTTAGGGGCAGTGTGTGTGATGGGTAGGTTTAGGGGCAGTGTGTGTGTGTGTGTGATGGGTAGGTTTAGGGGTAGGAGCAGTGTGTGTGTGTGTGTGTGTGTGTGTGTGTGTGTGTGTGTGTGTGTGTGTGTCTGTGTGTGTGATGGGTAGGTTTAGGGGCAGTGTGTGTGTGATGGGTAGGTTTAGGGGCAGTGTGTGTGATGGGTAGGTTTAGGGGCAGTGTGTGTGATGGGTAGGTTTAGGGGCAGTGTGTGTGATGGGTAGGTTTAGGGGCAGTGTGTGTGTGTGTGATGGGTAGGTTTAGGGGCAGTGTGTGTGATGGGTAGGTTTAGGGGCAGTGTAGGGGATAGAATGTACAGTTTGTACGGTATAAAATCCATTACGCCCCGGACCCCAGTTTGACCTGTGATTGTCCATCCGCAGGTGAGAGTTACGTGTGCGCCTCGAACGAGCCCTACCGGAAGGTGGACTACACCAAGAACGTCAACCCGAACTGGGGCTCGCGGCTGGCGGGGGCGGGGCTTGGCGTGGGGGCGGGGCCAGCAGGCGGAGTCATGCGTCCCGGGCCTCCTCGAGTGGGGGAGTCTAAAGACTTTATCAAACCCAAACTGGTGACGGTGATCCGGAGCGGCGTGAAGCCACGGAAAGCCGTCAGGATTCTGCTGAATAAGAAGACGGCGCACTCGTTTGACCAGGTGCTCGCGGACATCACTGAGGCCATCAAACTGGACTCGGGCGTGGTCAAGAGACTCTACACGCTGGACGGCAAACAGGTACAAACACACACACACACACACACACACACACACACACACACACACACACACACACACACACACACACACACACACACACACACACATCAGATCAGATCATCACAGCAGATAATAATAATACATTTGATTTATAAAGTGCTTTACAATTTAAAGTGTGTGTGCGCTTGTTTTTGTGACATATGAGGACACAAGTGTGTATAATGCCATGGGTATGACACAGGTATTACAGGAGAGGGTGAAATATGAGGACATTACCCATGGCCCCACTTTACAAAAGGCTTATAAATCACACAGGAGGTGAGATTTTTTATGAGAAAGTAAAAATGCAGAATGTATCCTGTGATGGGGTAGGTTTAGGGGCAGTGTGTGTGTGTGTGTGTGTGTGTGTGTGTGTGTGTGTGTGTGTGTGTGTGTGTGTGTGTGTGTGTGTGTCTGTGTGTGTGTGTGTCTGTGTGTGTGTGTGTCTGTGTGTGTGTGTGTGTGTGTGTGTGTGTGTGTGTGTGTTTATGATGGGTAGGTTTAGGGACAGGTTTAGGAAAATCTCAAAGTGCTACAAAGGGATGAAAAATATAATAAAGTTGTTAGAGCAATTAAGAATTACTTTACTTTTTTTTGTAGATGCACTTATTTTACACAAACATAAAAGCTCGAACACTAACTTCTGTTATCAGTAGAGCAGGTTCAGGTTCATTTTTAAATGCTGTCAAGTCGATTAATCACGTCGAACAGGAAAGTTTGTAAAATACACCAATATTGTGTCGTCCCCCTTTTGCTGACCCGTCGAGGTATGGACTCCTCTAGACCCCTGAAGGTGTGCTGTGGTATCTGGCACCAAGATGTTAGCAGCAGATCCTTTAAGCCCTGTAAGTTGCAAGGTCTCCATGGATTGGACTTGTTTGTTCAGCTCATCCCACAGATGCTCGATTGGATTGAGATCTGGGGAATCTGGAGGCCGAGTCGACGCCTCACACTCGTTGAGCTCCTCAAACCATTCCTGAAGCATTTGTGCTTTGTGTCAGGAGCATTATCCTGCTGGAAGAGCCACAGCCACCAGAATACCGTTTCCATCGAAGGCTGAACATGGTCTCAGCAATGCTTAGGTAGGTGGAGCGTGTCAAAGTAACATCCACATGGATGGAGGACCCAAGGTTTCCCAGCAGAACATTGGCCAAAGCATCACACTGCCTCCGCCGGCTCGCCTTCTTCCCATAGTGCATCCTGGGGCCATGTGTTCCCCAGGTAAGCCACACACACACACACACACCCGGCCATCCACGTGATGTTAAAGAAAACGTGATTCCTCAGACCAGGCCACCTTCTTCCATTGCTCCGTGGTCAAGTTCTGATGCTCACGTGCCACTGTTGGTGCTTTCGGCGGGGTCAGGGGTCAGAGGTCACCCTGACTGGTCCATACGCAACAAACTGAGCTGCTCTGTGTATTCTGACAGCTTTCTATCAGAACCAGCATTAACTTGTGGAGCAGTTTGAGCTCCAGTAGCTCGTCTGTTTGATCGGACCACACGGGCCAGCCTTCGCTCCCCACGTGCATCAATGAGCCTTGGCCGCCCATGACCCTGTGGCCGGTTCTCCACTGTTCCTCTTGGAGCACTTTTGATAGATACTGACCACTGCAGACCGGGAACAGCCCACAAGAGCTGCAGTTCTGGAGATGCTCTGACCCAGTCGTCTAGCCGTCACAATCTGGCCCTTGTCAAACTCGCTCAAATCCTTACGCTTGCCCATTTCTCCTGCTTCACACACATCAACTCTGAGGACAAAATGTTCACTTGCTGCCTAATATATCCCACCCACTAACAGGAGCCGTGATGAAGAGATTATCAGTGCTATTCACTTCACCTGAATTTCAGATTTTTTTACTGTACTTTTGATCCAATAAATGCAGCCTTGGTGAGATTATTTTCAGAACATTAAAACCCCTAATGTTTCCAAACCTTTGACTGGAACTATATATTATTATTTTGAAATAGCTTTTATATTTTATATTTTCATTTTAATGATAGTTTTTTTTCCATTATGTTTTTGTATTTTATATTTCTATGTAGCTTTAATATATTTCAGTTTTAGTCATTTTAGTATTTCAACTTGTATTTACTAAATAATACAAGTTGTATTATATATAATATATATAAAGAATACTCAACTTTAGTATTTCAAACTTGAGCATCAACACAATATTATATAGAAGAGATTTCAGATTTTGCTCTGTTTACTCAACATAATTTTCAACTAAAAACGGTAAACTCTGTGTTTTGGTCGTTAATTCACATGTCAACGGCGCTTGGGGGCCTGAAAACGGTTCAGAAAGTGTGCAAGTTTTAAAGCAATACCGTTATCGTCTCTGGGTAAACGACAAAAACGTGAATTCGTGAAAAATCTGTGTGATTGTTTTGATAATGCGAAAAATGCGAAGACTTTTTTTCTTCTGTTTTAGGTACACCATACCTTCATTCTCTGCACTCTTATCAGTCGCTGAAAGCATCATCAAATCAGCCAAAATAATTAAAGGGACAGTTCGCCCAGAAATGATCGTTTACTCGCCTCATATTTACAGCTGCAGTCCGTAACGTTTTGCACTCTAGTGGTTAATAAACAGAACTGCATGCGTCTTGCGGAAGAACATTACAGCCGGAGCTACTTCTCTCTGTTTATGTCTATGGCGGATCACGCAGGGACTGTGCTCCTCCGCAGCGGGACCGACCAGTCTGGCCTGAAATAGTCCCAATATAAACACTTATTATAAGAGAACCATAATGAATCAGGGTAATGGGTCCTGCACACTGTGCGATTTTTCAAAATCCTTTGCGAATGTCCCTTGTCAGACTGTACGAACATGATCGCCATGTCACACTGAGAGATCTCAGTTGACATTAATGCCAGACTGTACGATAGTTAAGGCGCGCTAAAAACGGACGCGCGCAAGAAAACTCAGCCGGAGTTTTATATCATCAGTGAATGACGCGCTCGGTGACAGTGAGCTGCATTACACGCGGGACTGAAATGCTGGCTACAAAGAAATCTCTAGCTCTCGTTTTGGTCATAGTTTGTCTTGAAAAACGGAGATATTTGACGGTCGTCGTAGGAGAAGTCACACTGCAGGATTCTGTGCCAAATCTTCTGACACTGCCAGAATTTCGTCTGAGGTAAAATTTGATCGCAGAGCTCATTAATCGGCTGCCGGTGAACATGTCAAACTAACGACCAAAGATGTCAGATTTTAGCCTAGGATCAGAGGAATCTTTCAGGATTTGTTAAATTTGTCCCAGACGGCCAAATCGTGGCCAAAATCACACAGTGTGCACCCGGCTTAAGACAAAAACATGGTTTGGAAAATGGATTCATGTTGATTCATGAAATCCCTCTCCAGAACTTTTTCTTTCATTTTTCCTGGTTGGTGGAACGATCTTCCGTCCACCATACGCACGCTTCAGAATCACTCGCTTCATTCAAAAGACAGGTAAAAACTCATCTCTTCCATGAGGACTTAATCTTACATAATAATAATAAAAAAAAAAAAAACATCTTCTTCCTGGATCGAGGGCTGACTTTCAATGGATCACAGCGAGTGAGCTCTACTTTCTTCTTCCCTTTTCTGGTTTTTGCTACTCTGAGTAGTTTACAAATCTTGGTATTTAGGGCACTTTTTGTGTCTCTCGGATCGCTTCCTGTACTCCTGAGTTGTAAATTGCTTTGGATAAGAGCGTCTGCTAAATGCATAAATGTAAAATGTAAATGTTGTACATTCTCATTACATATTTTTTGTAAATCTTGAACACAAAAAAAGTTACGGACAAAAGACCTTCACTTAACTGCCCTTAATTGGTCCTTAGTGGACACTTGTCCACGGGGGTCTGAGGTGTGACCTCAAAAAATGTTTTTAAATAAATGTTATATCAATATCTTCAATAATATAAAAACTATCCATTGATGCAGTTTTTTTTTTTTTTTTTGAATTTTTGAATTTATTTATCACTAAAAGTACCATTTTTATGTAAAACATATCTATTTTATATATTTATTTTTATATATTTATTAGTAACTTAATTTTAGTGAAACAAACAATTCCAGTATGTTCAGAGAGCCAAACCCTAAAAATGTGATGACTTTGGTGACATCTGGTGACCTATGTTGGTATAAAATTAACAATTTTCAGTAGCCACTAGATGGCAATAATAGTACCCAATGGCTGCAATATGCATAGCTGCATGAAGGCTGAACTCTATAAACCAATGTTTTAACGAATTTAACCTCTTAAATTTTACTTTTTATCACAAGTTAAAATTGTAAATTTAAAAAAAAAAACATTTTTTTTGTTGTTTTAGGCTATAGAAATATGCCAAAACATGCTTAGAAAAATCTAACCATGCAATAAGAAAATGACAAAGTAGGAGATCGTGTGTGTGTGTGTGTGTGTGTGTGTGTGTGTGTGTGTGTGTGTGTGTGTGTGTGTGTGTGTGTGCATGCATGTGTGAGTGTTTGCCACATTCAGAATGTTGTACAGACTCACACCTTCATTTCTGTGTATGTATGATCATCATTGTGTTGGATTTTTTTTTTTTTTTGGACAAATAAAAATGAAAAAGCTCTGAAATCTATTAAATTCCCATTAATTCCTATGGGTGGACATTTTTGTCCACGAAGGCCCAATTAAGGAGTTTTTTTTTTCAACCACCTAACATTGTAAAATCAAGTCACTGTATTTTTTTTTATGTTCAGGTGACAAACTTAGAAAAAGTAGCCAAGTCTTGTACCACTCAGATTAAGGGAAGTATTTTTAAAAATAAATAAAAAAATGCTTTTGGACAGTTTTGTGCCTAAGGTCCGTAGAGGGTTAAAAACATTCAATATGTTCCTCATATTCTGATGTTTTAATCAGGTCATTAACAAGTATCCCCTCCCGACATCACACTGCAAAAAATGCTTTTCTTACTTAGTATTTTAGTCTTGTTTCTAGTCCAAACGTCTTAAAACAAGAAGTATTTACTAGACAAGCAAAAGTAATTGTCTTGTTTTGGGAGAAATTATCTGCCAATGGGGTCAGAAAAATTATCTTAATTCAAAAAGAAAGACTCTTTTTCTCACCCCATTGGCAGATTATTTAGCCTATTTTAAGCACAAACTCTCTTCATTTTGAGTATTTTTTCCCAAAACAAGCCAATAATTTTTACTGGTCTACTAAATGTTTCTAAATGTAAGAATTTTTAGACAAAAATACTAAGTAAGAAAAGCATTTTTTGCAGCGGATGTGACCCTGGACGACAAAACCAGCGTAAATATTTAGAAATTAATATTTATATATCATCTGTAAGCTGAATAAATGAACTATGTTTAGTTTGTTAGGACAGGACAATATTCAGAGAGTGCAAAAACGTCTAAATATTGAGAAAAGACTCTATAATGTATAATAATAATATGTTTCTGATATATTTACAGTAGGAAATGTACAAAATATCTTCATGGCACATGATCTTAATATCCTAATGATTTTTGTCATGAAAGAAAAATGTATAATTGTGACCCATTCGATGTATTGTTGGCTATCGCCACAGATAGAGGAATATCGGTCACATGTTATTTTTTGTTTTGTATATTATTATGAACTATTCCTTATATTCGACTTGTCTTACTATGTATATGTTTAATGCACAGACTAATAAGCTTGTATTTTGTGTATACAGTACGGGATGAATCTTGATATTTCAGTCTGTTCCTCACACAAAGCATCATAAGCGTGTTTTATGATGACAGGTCAGATGTGTGAATGACGGCTGATGGATGATGAATAATGAACGAGATTTTCTCATTGTGTCCGGGTGAGTGCACTGCAAAAAATGCTCTTATTATTTATTAATTTTGTCTTGTTTACAGTCCAAATATCTAACAATTCTTAAATCAAGATGCATTTACTAGATAAGTAAAACGACATAAGATATTTGTTGTTGTTTTTCTGGGTAAAAACTCTCTTCATTTTGATTTTATTTTCAACAAAACAAGAAAAAATATCTTATGTCGTTTTATTTAAAACATTTTTCTGAGTAAGAAGAGCATTTTTTGCAGTGTGTGTCTGTCTCGCTTGAATCCCTTCAGGACGTCCTGTCTGCCTCTCTGTTTCTGCACCGATACTGGCAGTAATTTACACTGCTGTCTGAGCGTGATGGGGTGATTGTGTGTGTGTGTGCGTGAGTGTGTGTGTGTGTGTGTGCGTGTGTGTGTGTGTGTGTGTGTGTGTGTGTGTGTGTGTGTGTGTGTGTGTGTGTGTGTGTGTGTGTGTGTGTCTCCACCTCCTCCTGGCGAGTCTGGCTGCAGGCTGGTTGCCTTGGTAACCTGCACTTCCCCCGGTTCATTTGAGTTGATCTGTATGCGGCACGCCTCTCACTGCAGGGCTTTCCCTTCACACACACACACACACACACACACACACACACACACACACACACACACACACACACACACACACACACACACACACACACACACACACACACACACACACACACACACAGCTAAGTGATGGCTCAGTGACGGCTGGTCCGCTTACACTGCATTCATTTCCCCATAACACTTCGCTCTCTGACGGTGCTGTGTCATGTGTAATATTGGTGACATGTTTATTTTATAATATTATTAGCCGAATACAAACTCACTCTCACACACACACACACACACACACACACTCACAAACACACACACGCGCACACACTTACACACATGCACACTCTCACACACAAACACACACATGCACTCTCACGCACACACACACACACACACACACACACACACACACACACACACATAAACACTCACAGACACACACAGACACACAAACTCTCACACACAAACACACACATGCACTCTCACGCACACACACACACACACACACACACACACATAAACACTCACAGACACACACAGACACACAAACTCTCTCAAACACACACTCACACACATTGGCGCACACACACTCACACAAACTCACATGAACTCTCACTCACACACAGACACACATAACCTCAAATTAACTCTCACTCACACACAGACACACACACACACAAACTCAAATGCACTTTCATGCACATACACACTCACACACCCACTCACATACTCACAAACACACTCTCAAACACACACTTACACACACATACTCACAAACACACACACACACATGCACTCACGCACGCACGAACACACACACATAAACACTCACAGACATACACAAAACACACACTTACACACATACGCACACAAACACGCACACACTCACACAAACTCAAACGAATGCACATGCACACATACACACACACACACACACACAAACTCACATGAACTCTCACGCACACAGACACATACACATGCACACACAGACACACACACACACACACACACACACAGAAACACAAACTCACACACAGACACACAAACACGCTCACACAAACTCTCTCACACACACACACAAACTCACATGCACTCTCACGCACACACACACACACACTCACAGACACACACTCACATAATCACAAACACACAATTACACACACATACTCATACACACACACACACACACACTCACAAACACACACTCACAAACACACACTCACACACACACACACACTCACACTCACAAATGCATACTCTCATACATCCTGTTTTTAATCCGGGAGTCGGCCCACCCTTTGCAGCTCTAACAGCTATAACTCTTCTAGGAAGGCTTTCCTCAAGGTTTAGCTTTCACTGGAACTAAGGGGCCAAGCCCAACCCCTGAAAAACAACCCCATACCATAACCCCCCCCCCACCACCACCAAACTTTACACTTGGCACAATGCAGTCAGGCAAGTCCTGTTCTCCTGGCGACTGCCAAACCCAGACTCATCCATGGGATTGTCCAACAGAGAAGCGTGACTGATTTATACACCTGTGGCCATGAAGAGATTGAACATTCAGTGATTTGAAGGGGTGTCCCAATACTTTTGGCATTATATATTTATTAAAATCTCTCTCTCTCTGTAGTTGACGAACCTGCAGGATTTTTTTGGCGATGATGATGTTTTCATCGCATGCGGTTTGGAGAAGTTTCGTTACGCTCAGGACGACGCTGCCATTGGACACGCGGGGAAGGCTGCGGCGGCCGCGTTCGTTAATGGTGAGGCGGATCATGAGAGATATATAAATATATATATATATATACAGTACAGGCCAAAAGTTGAGACACATTACTATCTGTAATGTTTTTGAAAGAAGTTTTTTCTGCTCATCAAGCCTGCATTTATTTGATCAAAAATACAGGGAAAAAAAATAATATTTGGTTATTAGGGCTGGGAAAGTTAACGCGTTATTATCGCGTTAACGTATTAATTAATTAACGCCGAAAATTATTTTATCGCGCATTAACGTAGTTATTTATTATTATATTGAAAGGCCGTTGCTCTGCCTCTGAATACACACACAGACAAACCATTGGTCAGGAGAATACAGCGCTGTCTGTAGCCGAAGCCAAGGGCTTGGCATTCTTTGTCTGGGACAAATAAAATATTAAAATAACCAGAAACGCGAGAATGATTCCGATTTTTTTTTTTTTTTTTTATTATATTCAATGTAATCAGCGATTGATGAGTGTATCTCTGCCTCTGGTACGTTAGTCGCGTTGAGGCTCGCGCTGCCGGTCTCTTTGTGAGAGACATTCGTGGAGAAATCAAAACAACTGAGCAGCGATATAAACTCACAGAAGAAACATACTGAGGGAAAACTGAGCTTTCTGTAGTTGTTGATATTTATGATTTATGATATTGTTAATAACACAAGTCGACTTTGCAATCGTGAATTGTGTAGCATGAATGGTGTAGCCTAGTTCAATAAACAAGTAGCCTAATTAATATTAAGTTACTTACATTTTAGATCCAAACAGCCTTTTGTTCCATTTCACCGACAAAAATAGTTCCAGAGGAAAGCAACGCTCACCGCGGTGTTTTGTTACTGAATGATTCAGCGTTTTGAATGAATCATTTGAATAAACGACTCAATGACTCACTCATGAAGACGATCACTCGCTGCCCCCTATTGACGGTTATGTTTAAAAGTATGATTGCATGTTTTATTGAGAACATCAATCTTATAACATTATTTATTGCAGCTGTATTTTTTGCAGTTTAAATTTTAGTTTAAAGTTTTTACTATTATAACTGAATTTATTAATCAAATGTAAGAATTTAACATGAAAGATGATGCCTACATTTAATAAGATTTTAAAAAATGGCCTTTATAAAATTAAATAACGCCCTGGGGTGAATATCACAAATATGCAGATTTAAGTCGGCCGATGTTAAAGCTGACAGAACACTGATGAGAATATTACTACACAATCAATATATGTAGACCACCAATTTAATTTGATTAAATTAATGTTTAAGTTGATATTTATCATATGTTATTGCACTTTTGTTCATTTAGCAGTACTTTAATATTCATTATTGAATTTTGCGCATACTGCGATTAATCACGATTAAACATTTTATTACAATTAAAAATCATTGGTTTTCCTCATCTGAGAATGATTTCTGAAGGATCATGATCACTGAAGACTGGAGGAAGGAACCTGAAAATTCAGCTTTGATCACAGAAATAAATCAGCATTTAAAGTATTAAAAAGCATTTAATACATTGAAAACCAACTATTTTAAATTGTAATAATATACACTCCTGAACAAAATCTTAAGACCAGGGGATTCATTGCAAGTTTTACACATTTCGCACTTGTGGATCATAACCGGGTTGTAAGTGCT